>NC_041382.1:47380628-47394499 GCF_002162155.2 Triticum dicoccoides
TCCTCCTCCTCCTCCTCCCTAGAGTGTACCTCACTAGAGGAGGGTACCTCACTAGAGGAGGGCCTCGAAGACAACACCCCTAAGTCGGTGAGGGTGCGCTCTTTCTGGCCGCGACCCTCTGTAGTGGCTCTCCCCCCAGCACCTCATCCTCTAGAGGCTCTCCCCCGCCCTCCTCCTCTAGGGGCACCTCTCCCTCAACCTCCCTGTGAGGAGTCATCGTCAAGTAGCCGAGGGGGAGGATTACGTGCTCCACCACTCCGACTAGGCAGGCCGACGACCTTCCGTAGGAAACCCACGCCGTCGGCCTTCCCCTTGCCCATGTTCCACGAACCTGCATTGAAAAGAGAAAAAGCAATTAGTAAATTAATGAAATGAAGGAAAAGGCATGATAATAAACACATTAATAAAAATGCATAAAAAGGCATATTCCTAAACTATAGAAAAAAATACTTGAAATGTACATATGCTAGAACCCATATGAATCATCACTGTTGTAACCTCTTTCTCGGTCTGTCTCATCATCACTATCAATCATATCATCTTTGTTGTCTGACGAAGGTGGAGGCTCTTCCTCGTCGTCAGCGTCTTCGTTTAACTTTTCTAGCATAAGTATGTCATTTTCATTGACAATGGTCTCACCATCATTCCGTGCATCGTCGACGTTTGGGTCCACATCATCATCACCCAACGGTCTAGCGTCATCGTTTATAACCACATCATCATCATCATCAGGTTGCTCTTGATAGAACACTCCCTCGTATGTCATGGGGTTATTGTTGTAGTAATCGTCTTCATTCGGGTCTGGTAGCTTACCATGTGGCGACACCTTGAACACAACTGCCCAACCCTTTAGATACACTTTCTAGCATGGGTAAGGCAGATAATATACTTGTGTAGCTTGGGTAGCCGCAATGAAGAGATCGGCTCCGGCATAGACGTTTGATGGTTTAACTTCGACCAAACCAATGGAAGGTGTATGTTTTACCCCCTCCCGCGGATCGAACCATCGGCATTTGAACACAGGCAGACTTAGGGTCTCACGCCCCTGGCGGAATTTAACCTCTTATATATTTTGTACCCTTCCATAGTAGTCTACTGAATTTTGACCGGGGGTGTACACTCCAGTATTTATAGTTTTGGGATCGGGGCGGCTGTTTTGGTGCTCCTCTGTATGGAAGCGATACCCATTCACGTCATACTTTTTACATGTCATGACGGCAGGGTCAAAACCCATGGAAACCCATCTCAATTCATCATCCATAGATATGTTCGGATCTTTTCCCTACAAGTATAATGGAAATTGTTGCGTGCATTAGTTTGATTAACTAATAAATGTTGAAGTAGGTATTTAATAGGGGAGTGTGGAAAATTACTTTCTCCATGAACCAAGCAACAAAATTTTTACGCCCAGGGTTTCCATGACGGAGAAGAGTAAGTGCCTCCGCCTCAGTAGGAGGATTCACTCCCGTCCATTCCTCTTGAACGAAATCACTAAAAAAAGATAAGTGGTGTTAGACCGGGACTAAGTGAACATGAAACATGATGATGTGGAAGACATAAAGGAATGGTGTAGTGGTATTACCTCATCCACACTTCCTCAACTTCCTTGATGTTGTGCAAGATATAGAACATGAGGTCCTCCCACTCTTGTCGTGGCATGTTATAAGATTTCGAGGCCCCAGACCTCCCACCTTGCGCGTTGAATAGATCGAGCCTGGGTTGATACTTGGGCTCTTCTATATTGTATCGAGGCACCTTGTTATGCAGATGGGGAACGTGGTCTGGATAGTATGATGTCCTGAGGTCTGACACCTCCTCTAGGATAACTGCCTCAGCAATGGAAGCTTCAATCTTAGCTTTGTTTCCACATTTCCGTCGGAGATGCCTGTTCTGCCTCTCAGGGCCTTACTGCCAGCGATTTTGCACAGGGCCCCCCAACAATACCTCGTTCGCGAGGTGCAGAATGAGATGTGTCATCGGAGTAAAGAAGCCTAGCGGAAAGATCTTCTCTAGCTTGACTATCAACTCCGGTGCCTTCTTATGCAATTTTTCAATCACCTCTTTACTTACTTCTTTAGCACAGAGCGTGCGGAAGAAATGGCTAAGCTCGGCAAGCACTCGCCAGACATGCTCGGGGACATAGCCTCCAACCATCACCGGCATTATCCGCTCAATCCATACATGGTAGTCATGACTCTTCAGGCCGGTCACTTTGCCCATTGAAAGATTGACTCCCTTACTTATATTCGATGCATAACCATCGGTGAACTTCAAAATTTGTTTCAGCCAGATAAGTACTTTTTTTTTCTGGCGGTTTAAGGAAAAAGTCAGCATCTGGCTTGAACCAGTTTTTTCGACCGCCTGTGGGAGGCTTCATGTTCAGGCGTGGTCTATCACAAATTCTCTGTTGATTGGATCTAGCTTTTATGTTATCCTTCGTCTTATCAGGAATGTTGAGGACATGTGGAAAAGGGACTCTCCCACATTCTTTTTGGTGTGCATCACATCAATATTGTAAGGAAGTTTGAGGTCCTTGAAATAGGGAAGCTGCGAGAAGGGGGTAATGTGAGTCCAGTTGTGCGTCTCACCATATCCCTCGAAGCCTTTGGCTTTGGCTTTGGCTTTGCCTTTGCCTTTGACTTTAGGCTTGAGAGCTTTTAGCTGAGCAAGAACATCTGCCCCCGAAAATGTTGGAATCTCGGTTACTTCATGAACAACCCGGCCTTTCGTGAAGTTCTTCTTGTCTTCCCTGTCTGGATGGTCGGGAGGGAGGAACTGTCGATGCAGGTCAAAGGCTACATACTTGCCACCCTTACTCAGCCAAATCATTCGCAGAGCCTGCATGCACACTGGGCATGGCATCTTACCACTTGTACACCATGCGCAGAATAGAGCATAGCCGGGAAAGTCATGCATGCAATAGTGCAACCAAACTTTCATCAAGAAATTTCTCTGCAGATCCCGGTCGTATGTCAAGCTCGGAAAGTACCAAGAATGGTGCAAAGCATTCACAAGCGGCTGCATAAACACACCCAATTGCTTCCCCGGGTAGTCAGACCCCGGAATGATGAGCGACAAGAACATGGTCTTCCATTGCATTAGGGCACCGGGAGGAAGATTGAGCGGAATTACAAACACAGGCCAGCAGCTGTATGGATTGGACTGTTGGGGAACGTTGCAGAAAACAAAATTTTTCCTACGGTTTCACCAAGATCCATCTATGAGTTCATCTAGCAACGAGTATTCAGATTGCATCTACATACCTTTGTAGATCACGAGCGGAAGCGTTCAAAGAACGGAGATGAGGGAGTCGTACTCGACGTGATCCAAATCACCAGAGATCCTAGCGCCGAACGGACGGCACCTCCGCGTTCAACACACGTACGGTCAGCGTGACGTCTCCTCCTTCTTGATCTAGCAAGGGGGAAGGAGAGGTTGAGGAATATGGCTCCAGCAGCAGCACGACGGCGTGGTGGTGGTGGTGGAGCAGCAGTACTCCAACAGGGCTTCGCCAAGCTCGTGACGGATGAGGAGAGGTGTTGGGGAGGGGAGGGGCTGCGCCTTGGATGTGTCCAGCAGCCCTCCCCTCGCCCCTCTATTTATAGGGGAAGGGAGAAGGGGGGCCGGCCCCTCTAGATGAGATCTAGAGGGGGGCGGCGGCCAAGGGGAGGGGGCTTGCCCCCCAAGCAAGGGGGCGCCTCCCTTCAGGGTTTCCCCCCACCCTAGGCGCATGGGCCCTAGGGGGAGTGGTTCCCCCAGCCCACTTTGGGCTGGATCCCTTCCTCATACAGCCCATAAGGCCCTCCGGCAGAGGTGGCCCCTCCCGGTGGACCCCTGGAACCCCTCCGGTGGCCCCGGTACAATACCGATATGCCCCCGAACCTTTCCGGTGACCGTATGACAACTTCCCATATATAAATCTTTACCTCCGGACTATTCCGGAACTCCTCGTGACGTCCGGGATCTCATCCGGGACTCCAAACAACATTCGGTAATCACATATAAGTCTTCCTAATAACCCTAGCATCACCGAACCTTAAGTGTGTAGACCCTACGGGTTCGGGAGACACGTAGACATGACCGAGACGACTCTCCGGTCAATAACCAATAGCGGGATCTGGATACCCATGTTGGCTCCCACATGCTCCTCGATGATCTCATCGGATGAACCACGATGTCGAGGATTCAATCAACCTCGTATACAATTCCCTTTGTCAATCGGCATGTTACTTGCCCGAGATTCGATCGTCGGTATCCCAATACCTCGTTCAATCTCGTTACCGGCAAGTCACTTTACTCGTACCGTAACGCATGATCCCGTGATCAAACACTTTGATCACATTGAGCTCATTATGATGATGCATTACCGAGTGGGCCCAGTGATACCTCTCCGTCATACGAAGTGACAAATCCCAGTCTCGATCCGTGTCAACCCAACAGACACTTTCGGAGATACCCGTAGTATACCTTTATAGTCACCCAGTTACGTTGTGACGTTTGGTACACCCAAAGCACTCCTACGGTATCCGGGAGTTACACGATCTCATGGTCTAAGGAAAAGATACTTGACATTGGAAAAGCTCTAGCAAACGAATTATACGATCTTGTGCTATGCTTAGGATTGGGTCTTGTCCATCACATCATTCTCCTAATGATGTGATCTCATTATCAATGACATCCAATGTCGTCAGGAAACCATGTCTATCAGTTGATCAATGAGCTATTCAACTAGAGGCTTACTAGGGACATGTTGGTGTCTATGTATTCACACATGTATTACGATTTCCGGATAACACAATTATAGCATGAATAAAAGACAATTATCATGAACAAGGAAATATAATAATAATCCTTTTATTATTGCCTCTAGGGCATATTTCCAACAGTCTCCCACTTGCACTAGAGTCAATAATCTAGTTACATTGTGATGAATCGAACACCCATAGAGTTCTGGCGTTGATCATGTTTTGCTCTAGGGAGAGGTTTAGTCAACGGATCTGCGACATTCAGATCCGTATGCACTTTGCAAATTTCTATGTCTCCATCTTGAACATTTTCACGAATGGAGTTGAAGCGACGCTTGATGTGCCTGGTCTTCTTGTGAAACCTGGGCTCCTTGGCAAGTGCAATAGCTCCAGTGTTGTCACAGAAGAGTTTGATCGGCCCCGACGCATTGGGTACGACTCCTAGGTCGGTGATGAACTCCTTCACCCAAATTGCTTCATGCGCTGCCTCAGAGGCTGCCATGTACTCCGCTTCACATGTAGATCCCGCCACAACGCTCTGCTTGCAGCTGCACCAGCTTACTGCTCCACCATTCAACATATACACGTATCCGGTTTGTGACTTAGAGTCATCCAGATCTGTGCCGAAGCTAGCGTCGACGTAACCCTTTACGACGAGCTCTTCGTCACCTCCATAAACGAGAAACATGTCCTTAGTCCTTTTCAGGTACTTTAGGATATTCTTGACCGCTGTCCAGTGTTCCCTACCGGGATTACTTTGGTACCTTCCTACCAAACTTACGGCAAGGTTTACATCAGGTCTGGTACACAGCATGGCATACATAATAGATCCTATGGCCGAGGCATAGGGGATGACACTCATCTCTTCTATATCTTCTGCCGTGGTCGGGCATTGAGCTGAGCTCAATTTCACACCTTGCAACACAGGCAAGAACCCCTTCTTGGACTGATCCATATTGAACTTCTTCAATATCTTTTCAAGGTATGTGCTTTGTGAAAGACCTATGAGGCGTCTTGATCTATCTCTATAGATCTTGATGCCTAATATATAAGCAGCTTCTCCAAGGTCCTTCATTGAAAAACTCTTATTCAAGTAGGCCTTAATGCTGTCCAAAAGTTCTATATCATTTCCCATCAAAAGTATGTCATCTACATATAATATGAGAAATGCTACAGAGCTCACACTCACTTTCTTGTAAATGCAGGCTTCTCCATAAGTCTGCATAAACCCAAACGCCTTGATCATCTCATCAAAGCGAATGTTCCAACTCCGAGATGCTTGCACCAGCCTATAAATGGATCGCTGGAGCTTGCATACATGGATCCTATCTCGGATTGCATGGCCTCTAGCCATTTGTTGGAATCTGGGCCCGCCATCGCTTCTTCATAGTTCGAAGGTTCACCGTTGTCTAACAACATGATTTCCAGGACAGGGTTGCCGTACCACTCTGGTGCGAAATGTGTCCTTGTGGACCTACGAAGTTCAGTAGTAACTTGATCTGAAGTTTCATGATCATCATCGTTAACCTCCTCTCTAACCGGTGGAGGCACCACAGAAACATTTTCTTGAGCTGCGCTACTCTCCGGTTCAAGAGGTAATATTTCATCAAGTTCCACTTTCCTCCCACTTACTTCTTTCGAGAGAAACTCTTTCTCCAGAAAGGATCCGTTCTTGGCAACAAAGATCTTGCCTTCGGATCTTAGGTAGAAGGTATACCCAATGGTTTCCTTAGGGTATCCTATGAAGACGCATTTTTCCGACTTGGGTTCGAGCTTTTCAGGTTGAAGTTTCTTGACATAAGCATCGCATCCCCAAACTTTTAGAAACGATAGCTTAGGTTTCTTCCCAAACCATAATTCATACGGTGTCGTCTCAACGGATTTAGACGGTGCCCTATTTAAAGTGAATGTAGCTGTCTCTAGAGCGTATCCCCAAAATGATAGCGGTAAATCAGTAAGAGACATCATAGATCGCACCATATCCAATAGCGTGCGATTACGACGTTCGGACACACCGTTACGTTGAGGTGTTCCAGTCGGCATGAGTTGTGAAATGATTCCACATTTCCTTAAGTGTGTGCCAAATTCGTGACTTAAATATTCTCCTCCACGGTCTGATCGTAAGAACTTTATTTCTCGGTCATGTTGATTCTCTACCTCATTTTGAAATTCCTTGAACTTTTCAAAGGTCTCAGACTTGTGTTTCATCAAGTAGACATACCCATATCTACTCAAGTCATCCGTGAGAGTGAGAACATAACGATATCCTCCGCGAGCCTCAACACTCATTGGACCGCACACATCAGTATGTATGATTTCCAATAAGTTGGTTGCTCACTCCATTGTTCCGGAGAACGGAGTCTTGGTCATTTTGCCCATGAGGCATGGTTCGCATGTGTCAAATGATTCATAATCGAGAGACTCTAAAAGTCCATCAGCATGGAGCTTCTTCATGCGCTTGACGCCAATGTGACCAAGGCGGCAGTGCCACAAGTATGTGGGACTATCGTTATCAACTTTACATCTTTTGGTATTCACACTATGAATATGTGTATCATCACGTACGAGATTCATTAAGAATAAACCATTAACCATCGGAGCATGACCAGAAAACATATCACTCATATAAATAGAACAACCATTATTCTCTGATTTAAATGAGCAGCCATCTCGTATTAAATGAGATCCAGATACAATGTTCATGCTCAAACTTGGCACCAAATAAAAATTATTGAGGTTTAAAACTAATCCCGTAGGTAAATGTAGAGGTAGCATGCCGACAGCGATCACATCGACCTTGGAACCATTCCCGACGCGCATCGTCACCTCGTCCTTCGCTAGTCTCCGCTTATTCCGCAGCTCCTGTTTTGAGTTACAAATATGAGCAACGGCACCGGTATCAAATACCCAGGAGCTACTACGAGCACTGGTAAGGTACACATCAATTACATGTATATCACATATACCTTTAGTGTTGCCGGCCTTCTTGTCCGCTAAGTATTTGGGGCAGTTCCGCTTCCAGTGACCCTTCCCTTTGCAATAAAAGCACTCAGTCTCAGGCTTGTGTCCATTCTTTGACTTCTTCCTGGCAACTTGCTTACCAGGCGCGGCAACATCCTTGCCGTCCTTCTTGAAGTTCTTCTTACCCTTGCCTTTCTTGAACTTGGTGGTTTTATTGACCATCAACACTTGATGTTCCTTTTTGATTTCTACCTCCGCTGATTTCAGCATAGCAAATACCTCATGAATGGTCTTTTCCATCCCCTTGCATATTGTAGTTCATCACAAAGCTCTTGTAGCTAGGTGGGAGTGACTGAAGGATTCTGTCAATGACCGCCTTGTCTGGGAGGTTAATCTCCAGCTGAGTCAAGCGGTTGTGCAACCCAGACATCTTGAGTATGTGTTCACTGACAGAACTATTTTCCTCCATCTTACAACTGTAGAACTTGTCGGAGACTTCATATCTCTCGACCCG
The DNA here is from genome assembly GCF_002162155.2 of Triticum dicoccoides. Lineage (NCBI taxonomy): Eukaryota > Viridiplantae > Streptophyta > Magnoliopsida > Poales > Poaceae > Triticum > Triticum dicoccoides. The sequence goes on from NC_041382.1 coordinate 47,388,849, forward strand.
GGCATGAGCTTGGAAAACCATTTTCAGCTCTTCGAACATCTCATATGCTCCATGTTGCTCAAAACGCTTTTGGAGCCCCGGTTCTAAGCTGTAAAGCATGCTGCACTGAACGAGGGAGTAATCATCAGCACGCTACTGCCAAGCGTTCATAACGTCTTGGTTCTCTGGGACGGGTGCATCACCTAGCGGTGCTTCTAGGACATATTGTTTCCTGGCAGCTATGAGGATGATCCTCAGGTTCCGGACCTAGTCCGTATAGTTGCTGCCATCATCTTTCAGCTTGGTTTTCTCTAGGAACGCGTTGAAGTTGAGGTTGACATTAGCGTTGGCCATTTGATCTACAAGACATTTATGCAAAGATTTTAGACTAAGTTCATGATAATTAAGTTCATCTAATCAAATTATTTAATGAACTCCCACTCAGGTTAGACATCCCTCTAGTCATCTAATCTTACAATATCTTTTGCTTACAATATCTTTCACTTAATCTTTCTCTAGGAACGTATTGAAACAGGGAGCTACAACGCGAGCTATTGATCTACTACCCTTTTTGCAAAGACAACTTAGACTATTGTTCATGATAAATAAGTTCATCTAATCAAATTTAATGAACTCCCACTCAGATAGACATCCCTCTAGTCATCTAAGTGATACATGATTCGAGTCAACTAGGCCGTGTCCGATCATCACGTGAGACGGACTAGTCATCATCGGTGAACATCTCCATGTTGATCGTATCTTCCATACGACTCATCTTCGACCTTTCGGTCTCTTGTGTTCCGAGGCCATGTCTGTACATGCTAGGCTCGTCAAGTCAACCTAAGTGTTTGCATGTGTAAATCTATCTTACACCCATTGTATGTGAACGTTGGAATCTATCACACCCGATCATCACGTGGTGCTTCGAAACAACGAACTGTCGCAACGGCGCACAGTTAGGGGGAACACTTTCTTGAAATTGTTATGAGGGATCATCTTATTTATTACCGTCGTTCTAAGTAAACAAGATGCAAAAACATGATAAACATCACATGCAATCAAATAATAATAGTGACATGATATGGCCAATATCATATAGCTCCTTTGATCTCCATCTTGGGGCTCCATGATCATCTTGTCACCGGCATGATACCATGATCTCCATCATCATGATCTCCATCATCGTGTATCCATGAAGTTGCTCGCCAACTATTACTTTTACCACTATGGCTAACACGTTTAGCAATAAAGTAAAGTAATTTACATGGCGTTTCCAATGACACGCAGGTCATACAAAAAATAATGACAACTCCTATGGCTCCTGCTGGTTGTCATACTCATCGACATGCAAGTCGTGATTCCTATTACATGAACATGATCTCATACATCACATATATATCATTCATCATTCATCACAACTTTGGACATATCATATCACAAAGCACTTGCTGCAAAAACAAGTTAGACGTCCTCTAATTGTTGTTGCAAGTTTTACGTGGCTGCAATAGGGTTCTAGCAAGAAAGTTTTCTTACCTATGTAAAAGCCACAACGTGATTTGTCAACTTCTATTTACCCTTCATAAGGACCCTTTTCGTCGAATCCGCTCCAACTAAAGTGGGAGAGACAGACACCCGCCAGCCACCTTATGCAACTAGTGCATGTCAGTCGGTGGAACCGGTCTCACGTAAGCGTACGTGTAAGGTTGGTCCGGGCCGCTTCATCCCACAATACCGCTGAAGCAAAATAAGACTAGTAGCGGCAAGAAAGTTGACAACATCTACGCCCACAACAATTGTGTTCTACTCGTGCAAAGAGAACTACGCATACACCTAGATCATGATGCCACCGTTGGGGAACGTTGCAGAAAACAAAATTTTTCCTACGGTTTCACCAAGATCCATCTATGAGTTCATCTAACAACGAGTATTCAGATTGCATCTACATACCTTTGTAGATCGCGAGCGGAAGCGTTCAAAGAACGGGGATGAGGGAGTCATACTCGACGTGATCCAAATCACCAGAGATCCTAGCACCGAACGGACGGCACCTCCGCGTTCAACACACGTACGGTCAGCGTGACGTCTCCTCCTTCTTGATCCAGCAAGGGGGAAGGAGAGGGTGAGGAAGATGGCTCCAGAAGCAGCACGACGGCGTGGTGGTGAAGATGGCTCCAGTAGCAGCACGACGTTGTGGTGGTGGTGGAGCAGCAGTACTCCGACAGGGCTTCGCCAAGCTCGTGACGGAGGAGGAGAGGTGTTGGGGAGGGGAGGGGCTGCGCCTTGGATGTGTCCAACAGCCCTCCCCTCGCCCCTCTATTTATAGGGGAAGGGAGAAGGGGGGCCGGCCCCTCTAGATGAGATCTAGAGGGGGGGGCGGCCAAGGGGACGGGGCTTGCCCCCCAAGCAAGGGGGGCGCCCCCCCTCAGGGTTTCCCCCAACCCTAGGCGCATGGGCCCTAGGGGGGAGTGGCGCCCCAGCCCACTTTGGGCTGGATCCCTTCCTCATACAGCCCATAAGGCCCTCTGGGAGAGGTGGCCCCTCCCGGTGGACCCCCGGAACCCCTCCGGTGGCCCCGGTACAATATCGATATGCCCCCGAACCTTTCCGGTGACTGTATGACAACTTCCCATATATAAATCTTTACCTCTGGACTATTCCGGAACTCCTCATGACGTCCGGGATCTCATTCAGGACTCCGAACAACATTCCGTAATCACATATAAGTCTTCCTAATAACCCTAGCGTCACCGAACCTTAAGTTTGTAGACCCTACGGGTTCGGGAGACACGCAGACATGACCGAGACGACTCTCCGGTCAATAACCAAGAGCGGGATCTGGATACCCATGTTGGCTCCCACATGCTCCTCGATGATCTCATCGGATGAACCACGATGTCGAGGATTCAATCAACCCCGTATACAATTCCCTTTGTCAATCCACATGTTACTTGCCCGAGATTCGATCGTCGGTATCCCAATACCTCGTTCAATCTCGTTACCGGCAAGTCACTTTACTCGTACCGTAACGCATGATCCCGTGATCAAACACTTTGATCACATTGAGCTCATTATGATGATGCATTACCGAGTGGGCCCAGTGATACCTCTCCATCATATGAAGTGACAAATCCCAGTCTTGATCCGTGTCAACCCAACAGACACTTTCGGAGATACCCGTAGTATACCTTTATAGTCACCCAGTTACGTTGTGACATTTGGTACACCCAAAGCACTCCTTCGGTATCCGGGAGTTACACGATCTCATGGTCTAAGGAAAAGATACTTGACATTGGAAAAGCTCTAGCAAACGAATTATACGATCTTGTGCTATGCTTAGGATTGGGTCTTGTCCATCACATCATTCTCCTAATGATGTGATCTCGTTATCAATGACATCCAATGTCCATAGTCAGGAAACCATGACTATCAGTTGATCAACGAGCTAGTCAACTAGAGGCTTACTAGGGACATGTTGGTGTCTATGTATTCACACATGTATTACGATTTCCGAATAGCACAATTATAGCATGAATAAAAGACAATTATCATGAACAAGGAAATGTAATAATAATCCTTTTATTATTGCCTCTAGGGCATATTTCCAACATGGACGACATACCATATGGATTCAACCCATCACCTGATATGGCTATTCTGACATTCCCAGCCTCGGCTGCTTCCTCGGGGTATTCTTCATCGAATGACTTCCATGCTTCCGCTCCCGATGGATGTATGATTTTTTTTGGATTGTACCTTATACCTTCCTTGTGCCACTTCATCATTTTGGCAGACTCCTTCGTGATGAAAAGGCGCTGCAGCCTTTTTATAAAATCAAGATACCGAAGAACCTTAACGGGGATGGTTAGCCGCTTTTTCTCACCATCCTCACCGACCACCACAATGTATCGAGACGAACCGCACTTCCTACAGTACTTGTCATCCGCATACTCGTGCCTAAACAAAAGGCAATTCTTCGGGCAAACATCTATTTTCTCATAATCCATAGAGAGTGCCTTCATGATTTTCTTTGTATCGTACATGCTTTTCGGCAGTTCATGACCCTGAGGGAGGCTGTTAGCCCATACTCCCAGGAATGCTTCGAAGCATTTCTGGCTACAGTCGTACTCAGCCTTGACTGCAATCAGTTGCGAGATGGCATCCAGCTGAGATATTTTCACACCCGCATAAAGAGGTTTCTTCGACGAGGCCAAGACCTCCAAGAAGGCCTTTGCGGTTGCCTCCGGCTCCTCCGGTTCATTCTCTGAAGGTGTCGCATTTGCCGTTTCTGCAACAATGACATCATCTAGCATGTCCCTGACCCCGTCGTCCTCATATCCATCGATGCGTTGTTGCATCACCTCCTCTCTACCACGGTCCTGCTCGGCTATGTTTATCGGCGGCATGTCAGTGTTTGGCATATATCCGTGCGTGCAAAGGTGCTCACTCATGTCCGTCTGATTTCTACGGTGACGTCTGGCACATCTCGCACAGGGGCATGGTGGGATAATTCTCATTGGACGACGGAATATCTCCTTCAAATACACATCGGTTTTCGTGATCCACTCTGATGTTACTCGATTCCGACGGATAAAACCACTATACATCCACTGATTATCTGCCATCCTCTGCTTTTTTGCAACCCACACAATATAATTAAGGATTCACTTAAATTAATCACATCAAATTTTCAATTTGTACTGCGTTTAATCCACCTGCATCTCTAATAGGTAAAGATGGGTCCTAATCCCACCCGAGGATGTCTAGATTGAGTACGTTCTCCATTCTACCCCGTTCCGAGACAAAATTTCGGCAGCACCTCCCCGCTGTTCTCTAGATACACGTCTTGGCAAATAGCCGAGAGAATGTGCTCCGGAGAACAATGGGGAGGCGCCGCCGAAATCCTGTCTCGGAACGGGGTAGAACATGGAGAACATACCTAATCTACACATCCTCGGGCTGTCCATGGAAAATGCTGGACAATCCGAAAGAGCTGCGGTGATAAATATGCAATTGAATGCATATTTATCGATGCAACCCTTTCGGACGGGAGACGCCTAGGTTACGTCAGCTGACTTGAGAATGAAATCTAGTCACATGATTCGTAGCTCACCCTCGGCTGTAGAGGAAGTAGTCGAACACCGGAGGGACAACAGGGGACCAACAGCTCCTACGACGATCACTCCACCGAGATGGAACACCACAGAACCTGCACCGTGACAATAATTAAGTACATCACAATATATTCATCATCATCATCTAACAATCATCGAATCATAAAAATCAGCATCCTATATCATCTCTTCCGCAAAAAAATCATTATCTATCATCAACATCATCATCTATCATCATTAACATCATCATCTATCATGTAACAATCATCATACATTTGCAACTATCATCAAAAAATCTATCATCTAACGTCATGCCCCTTGTTAAAAAAAATTCTTTTCTTGCATTTCTCACATTTGTAACTATCATCAAATCTTCTATCAACTAACTATGCATCCATCCATCTAGTTACATAACTATGAACAACAACAAAATTATAAAAAAAATCTACAGAGAGGGAGCGAGGGAGCTCACCGTGGGGGAGGGCCGGCTCGGGGGGGAGGGGCAGGCACGGACGATAGGCCAGAGCAGGCGGCGGAGGGGCAGGCACGGACGAAGTGGCC
>NC_041382.1:47395226-47396791 GCF_002162155.2 Triticum dicoccoides
GGCGCGGGGCGGCGGGCTCGGGGCCGGCGGTGGCGTGCTCAGGGCGGGCGGCGGAGGTGGTGGGCGGCGGCGCGGGTGTGGGTCGGGGAGGAAGGGGGAGATGGATGGCGAATGGGTGGTGGGGGCGAACCGCATGGGGATAAGGTCGGCCCTATACCGACGGCCTGGCCGTCGGCATAGGTCCGCCCCTTTGCCACGTCATCGATCCGTGGACATGTGCGCTGCTATGCCGACGACTAAGCCGTCGGCATAGATACTTTGCATTTTTTTATTTTTTGTTACGACATTTTTTTATTTTTTATTTTTTTTGTTACGGCATGTGCTGCACCCCCCAACACCATTCCGGCCCAAACCACCCAAAGATACCCTCCATGTCGGCCCGACGTGGCTGTTTCCCCCTCCGGGACACGACGGCAGCCACGCCCGTGAGGTCTACATGGCAGGACGGGGTCCCTGGGGGAGTAGTAATGCCACCGGAGCGTCGCACCGGGCCCTCATACATGCGGGGTGGTGTGGTGGCATGTCCGAAGAGGCGGCACGCGTCTCCGGAGTGTGCCCCCCCTCACGGACGGCGCCGCCGCCGGCACTTGGAGGGCGGAAACGGACGCGTCGGGTCTACACGAAGGGGATCTTGCTATGGGTCTGGCCCGGATGTTGCTCCAGAGTGTTCCTATGGGCTGACCTAACACAACCGGGTGGGGAGGTCCACTTGTCAAAGCCCGTCCGTGCAAAGTCAAATGGCTAGATCGCATGGTCAAACTCTACAGGGTTAGGCGGGACGGGGGCACTGGGGGGTAGCCGTGCCACCGGAGCGTCGCACCAGGCCCTCATACATGCGGGGTGGTGTGGTGGCATGTACGAAGAGGCGGGACGCGTCTCCGGGGCGTGGCCCCCCCTCACGGACGGCGATGACACGGTAGTAGACGTTCTGCGGTAACGATGCGGCGTCAATATTACTAAATACTTGGAGCGCGATAAAATCATGAGTTTTTTTGCACGACGTGGGCACATGTGCTATAGGAACGATGGTATTTTTTCATAATTTTTGGTGATGGAGAAGTATCCGAAAGATTCCCTCTACGCGGATTGCCCTTCGTGCGTCTACGGCTGTGGCCGGCGGCCTCCGGGGGCTAGCATGCCGCCAAATCTTGCGTAGGCGGCCTCTCATAAGTCTGGAAGTGTTGTGGCGGTTGCAAACGCCTGGCACGCGTGTCCGGGGTATGCCCCCCTCACGGACGGCGCCGCCGCCGGCACATGGAGGGGGTAAACGGACGCGTCGGGTCTACACGGAGGGGATCTTGCTGTGGGTCTGGCCCGGATGTTGCTCCAAAGTGTTCCTATGGGCTGACCTAACACAACCGGGTGGGGAGGTCCACTGGTCAAAGCCCGTCCGTGCAAAGTCAAAGGGCTAGATCCCGTGGTCAAACGCTACAGGGTTAGGCGGGACGGGGGCACTGGCGGGGTAGCAATGCCACCGGAGCGTCGCACCGGGCCCTCATACATGCGGGGTGGTGTGGTGGCATGTCCGAAGAGGCGGCACGTGTGTCCGGGGTGTGCCCCCCCTC
>NC_041382.1:47397390-47423325 GCF_002162155.2 Triticum dicoccoides
CCGGAGCATCGCACCGGGCCCTCATACATGCGGGGTGGTGTGGTGGCATGTCCGAAGAGGCGGGACGCGTGACCTCCCCACCCAGTGCCCCCGTCGCGCCTAACCCTGTAGCGTTTGACCATGGAATCTAGCCCTTTGACTTTGCACGGACGGGCTTTGACCAGTCGACCTCCCCACCCGGTTGTGTTAGGTCAGCCCATAGGAACACTTTGGAGCAACATCCGGGCCAGACCCACAGCAAGATCCCCTCCGTGTAGACCCGACGCGTCCATTTCCCCCCTCCAGGTGCCGGCAGCGGCGCCGTCCGTGAGGGGGGGCACACTCCGGACACGCGTGTCGGGCGTTTGCAACCGCCACAACACTTCCAGACTTGTGAGAGTCCGCCTACACAAGATTTGGCGGCATGCTAGCCCCCGGAGGCCGTCGGCCACAGCCGTAGACGCGCGAAGGGCAATCCGCGAAGAGGGAATTTTTCAGATACTTCTCCATCACCAAAAATTATGAAAAAATACCATCGTTCCTATAGCACATGTGCCCACGTCGTGCAAAAAAACTCATGATTTTATCGCGCTCCGAGTATTTAGTAATATTGACGCCGCATCGTTACCGCAGAACATCTACTACCGTGTCATCGCCGTCCGTGAGGGGGGCCACGCCCCGGAGACGCGTCCCGCCTCTTCGTACATGCCACCACACTACCCCGCATGTATGAGGGCCTGGTGCGACGCTTCGGTGGCACTGCGACCCCCCAGTGCCCCCGTCTCGCCTAACCCTGTAGCGTTTGACCACGCGATCTAGCCCTTTGACTTTGCACGGACGGGCTTTGACAAGTGGACCTCCCCACCCGGTTGTGTTAGGTCAGCCCATAGGAACACTCTGGAGCAACATCCGGGCCAGACCCACAGCAAGATCCCCTCTGTGTAGACCCGACGCGTCCGTTTCCCCCCTCCAGGTGCCGGCAGCGGCGCCGTCCGTGAGGGGGGGCCACGCCCCAGAGACGCGTCCTGCCTCTTCGGACATGCCACCACACCACCCCGCATGTATGAGGGCCCGGTGCGACGCTCCGGTGGCATTTCTTGTTGGAAATATGCCCTAGAGGCAATAATAAATTGGTTATTATTATATTTCTTGTTCATGATAATCGTTTATTATCCATGCTAGATTGTATTGATAGGAAACTCAGATACATGTCTGGATACATAGACAACACCATGTCCCTAGTAAGCCTCTAGTTGACTAGCTCGTTGATCAATAGATGGTTACGGTTTCCTGACCATGGACATTGGATGTCGTTGATAATGGGATCACATCATTAGGAGAATGATGTGATGGACAAGACCCAATCCTAAGCCTAGCACAAAGATCGTGTAGTTCGTTCGCCAAAGCTTTTCTAATGTCAAGTATCATTTCCTTAGACCATGAGATTGTGCAACTCCCGGATACCGTAGGAGTGCTTTGGGTGTGCCAAACGTCACAACGTAACTGGGTGGCTATAAAGGTACACTACGGGTATCTCCGAAAGTGTCTGTTGGGTTGGCACGAATCGAGACTGGGATTTGTCACTCCGTGTAAACGGAGAGGTATCTCTGGGCCCACTCGGTAGGACATCATCATAATGTGCACAAAGTGATCAAGGAGTTGATCACGGGATGATGTGTTACGGAACAAGTAAAGAGACTTGCCGGTAACGAGATTGAACAAGGTATCTGGATACCGACGATTGAATCTCGGGCAAGTGTCGTACCGATAGACAAAGGGAATTGTATACGGGATTGATTAAGTCCTTGACATCGTGGTTCATCCGATGAGATCATCGTGGAACATGTGGGAGCCAACATGGGTATCCAGATCCCTCTGTTGGTTATTGACCGGAGAGTCATCTCGATCATGTCTGCATGTCTCCCGAACCCGTAGGGTCTACACACTTAAGGTTCGGTGACGCTAGGGTTATAGAGATATTAGTATGCGGTAACCCGAAAGTTGTTCGGAGTCCCGTATGAGATCCCGGACGTCACGAGGAGTTCCGGAATGGTCCGGAGGTAAAGAATTATATATAGGAAGTGCTATTTCGGCCATCGGGACAAGTTTCGGGGTCACCGGTATTGTACCGGGACCACCGGAAGGGTCCCGGGGGTCCACCGGGTGGGGCCACCTGCCCTGGGGGGCCACATGGGCTGTAGGGGGTGAGCCTAGGCCTATATGCGCCAAGGGCACCAGCCCCAAGAGGCCCATGCGCCAAGAATCAAGGGAAAGGAAGAGTCCTAAAGGGGGAAGGCACCTCCTAGGTGCCTTGGGGAGGAGGGACTCCTCCCTGGCCGCACCCTTCCTTGGAGGAAGGGCCAAGGCTGTGGCCCCCCTCTCCCTTGGCCCTATATATAGTGGAGGGAAGGGAGGGCAACCATACCTGAGCCCTGGCGCTTCCCTCTCCCTCCCATGACACATCTCCCTCCTCCCGCAGCGCTTGGCGAAGCCCTGTTGGAATCCCGCTACTTCCACCACCACGCCGTCGTGCTGCTGGATCTCCATCAACCTCTCCTCCCCCCTTGCTGGATCAAGAAGGAGGAGACATCGCTGCTCTGTACGTGTGTTGAACGCGGAGGTGCCGTCCGTTCGGCGCTAGGATCATCGGTGATTTGGATCACGACGAGTACGACTCCATCAACCCCGTTCTCTTGAATGCTTCCGCGCGCGATCTACAAGGGTATGTAGATCCACTCCTCCCTCGTTGCTAGATGACTCCATAGATAGATCTTGGTGACACGTAGGAAAATTTTGAATTTATGCTACGTTCCCCAACATTTCTACCCCCAAGTGCCCCCCTCCCGCCTAACCCTGTAGCGTTTGACCACGGGATCTAGCCCTTTGACTTTGCACGGACGGGCTTTGACCAGTGGACCTCCCCACCCGGTTGTCTTAGGTCAGCCCATAGGAACACTTTCGAGCAACATCCGGGCCAGACCCACAGCAAGATCCCCTCCGTGTAGACCCCACGCGTCCGTTTCCCCCCTCTAGGTGCCGGCGGCAGCGCCGTCCGTGAGGGGGGGCACACCCCGGAGCCCCAAGACAGGCGTCTACGCACATGCATGAACACTTTCACATATGCATCGGGACCCATGCGATGTTTCGGTGACATAGCTACACCCCGAATCCCCCCACCAACTAGAATTCCTTCCGTGTCGACCCTTTCCCCCTCCGTGACACGGCGATAGCGACGTTCGTAATGGGGGGCAATCGATATACCATCGGGTATGTTTTTTTAGATAAGGCATAATTATCTTATGCAAAAACAAAAACTAAAATAAAGTAAAAATAACAAAACAAAGTAAAAATAAAAAATAAAGTAAAATACACGTATGCAGACAGCAAGGCCGTCGGCATACCTGTGCACACACGGAGGTTGTCCCACGGATCGATGATGTGGCGTGGCACACGGATCGATGACGTGGCGAAGGGGCCTACGCCGACGGCTGTGCCGTAGGCATACCTCTGCCATAGATAACCAAAGTAAAAATAAAAAAATTAAGTAAAATAAACGTATGCCGACGGCAAGGCCGTCGGCATATCTGTGCACACACGGAGGTTGTCCCACGGATCGATGACGTGGCATGGCACACGGATCGGTGACGTGGCAGAGGGGCCTATGCCGACGGCTATGCCGTAGGCATACCTCTGCCACAGATATGCCGACGGCCGCCGTTACTGCCCGTCGGCGTAGGATCAACGCCGTCAAATGGTCAGCGCTGACCGGGCAGGTGGGCCCGGGCTATGCCGACGGCCCGCCCTATGCCGACGGGCCCCGTAGGCGTATCTCGGGCGGTCCCGACGGCCTCCTCTATGCCGACGGCCCCGTCGGCATAGATGGATGTATGCCGACGGCTATTCTACGCTTACGGCCTATCCTTGGCCGTCGGCATAGGTCCGTAGATGCCGACGGGGACCGTCGGCATAGATTTGGCCGTCGGCAACCCCAGTTTTTCTGGTAGTGGTTGCCCCCGGGCCGCTTGCAGGAGTGACATGGGAGTTGAGGTGGTAGTTGCACTGCTAGAACTTATTGCTTTGGAATAGTATATACATGTGGATTTTCATGTGTATTATATTAAATGTGCGGCAAGGAAGGAGAACTCGAGTGGTGTGAGGTCATTACCTGTGTAATTGAGGCAAGACACTATTTTCCCTGATGCAGTCATGAACCACAGCTACACTCATGAATTATGATGATGTTTTGATCATTGTCTTTCGATAATCTTTGTTTTGTTTTGTGGTAATGCACGGGCATTGGAAGGACGGAGAGCATCAGAAAGTTTTTCATCGCTGAAGCATATATAGGATAAGAATCATAGCATTCGAGGTAGAGTCTCGTGCATAGACATAGACACCACGTAATAAATTTATGTATTTTTATTCCTTAATAAGAGTCTACACAAGAGACTACAGTTTAACAGGCGAATCAAGAACAAATTTGATGTGGTTTAGTCACAACTTCCCAAGCTTAGATTAGAAAAGCAGCAGTTTTTTTCTTCAAAAAGGGGGTTTACCCCAGGCTCTGCATCAGAAAGATGCATACGGCTCATATTATTAAAAATAAAATCCAGTAACAAAGTCGTCAAGTATCGCGGTGCGAAGATAAACAAAAGGCTCGAAAGAGCACAAGCCCAAAGCCACAACCGGCTGGCAAACACAATAGGAGCACTACATGCCTATCCTATTACATGACCGCCATCCAAACCGGTTGAAAATATCCCGCGCTACCATCTCCCATCGGGTAGACGCAGTAACCGAACGCTCCTTGGCCTCCGTCGGAGTGAGTAGCGACCACATACAGATGAATGCCGTGGCCATGAAGATAACCTGCAAAAAGTGAATGTTTATTGATTTGTTAAATACTAAATCATTTCTGCAGTTCCATACTGCCCAAAGTAAAGCACAAACGCCAACACGAATGTGTCTTGCAGTATCGGAATCAACCCCATCAAGCCATGTTCCAAATAACATATTGATAGAGGTGGGCTGATTAATATTAAACGCAATATGAATCGACCGCCACAGAATCTTAGCCAATGGACAATCGAGAAAGAGGTGTTTGATGCTTTCATTATGATCGCAAAAGCTACACCTAGATGAGCCCATCCAGTTGCGTTTTCCCAGGTTATCCTTAGTCAAAATGACTTGTTTATGCATAAACCACATAAACACTTTGATACGTAAGGGAACCTTTACTCTCCAAACGTGAATCGAGGAAGGGACAATGCTAGAGTTAATGACATCCAGATACATAGACTTAACCGAGAACACACCGTTCTTAGTACATTTCCAATACAACTGATCTGCTTGCTGGGTTAGCCGGACCTCCATTAAACGTCTAACAAGGTGGAGCCAGGCCTCCCAACGATTTCCAACTAGCGTTCTCCGAAAACAAATATTGAGGGGAGTGGATTGTAGAACAGTTGCAACATAGGCTTCTCTACGTCGCACAATGTTGTACAAAGTAGGATATTGAATTGCAAGGTGAGTCTCCCCAAGCCACGTATCCTCCCAAAACCTCATAGTGGAACCATTCCCGACAATAAATTTTGACTTGTTGAAAAAAAATTGTTTGACTCTCATCAAACCCTTCCAAAAAGGTGAGTCGGAAGGCCTCACATTTACCTGAGCCAAGGTTTTAGCATAAAGATACTTATTACGCAAAATCTGTGCCCAAGTAGCTTCCGTCTCAGACGACAGTTTAAATAGCCACTTGCTAAGGAGACATATGTTTTTGACTTCCAAATTTTCAATACCTAGACCCCCTTGGTCCTTCGGCCTACAGATTATATCCCACTTAGCAAGCCTATACTTTCGTTTGAGCTCGTCATTCTGCCAAAAGAATCAAGATCGGTAGAAATCTAACCTTTTCCTGACTCCCACCGGAACCTGGAAAAAGGATAAGAGAAACATAGGCATACTGGTAAGGACCGAATTGATCAGAATCAATTGTCCTCCGTATGACATGAGCTTACCTTTCCAACAGCTCAGTTTCTTTTCAAAGCGATCCTCGATGCATTTCCACTCAATGTTAGTCAGCTTACGATGATGAATGGGTATACCTAAGTACGTAAATGGTAAGGATCCCAATTCACATCCGAACAATTGTTTATACGTGTCCTGGTCATCCTTTGCTCTTCCAAAGCAAAACAATTCTCTCTTGTGGAAGTTAATTTTGAGGCCAGACAATTTATCAAATAGGCATAACAGCAGCTTCATGTTTCTTGCTTTCGCCAGGTCGTGCTCCATAAAGATGATAGTATCATCAGCATACTGAATAATGAAATCCCTCCGTCAACTAGATGTGGGACCAGGCCACCTACCTGCCCTGCATCCTTTGCCCTACCTATTAAGATAGCGAGCATATCAGCCACTATGTTAAATAGGATTGGTGACATCGGGTCTCCTTGCCTTAGCCCCTTGTGTGTTTGGAAATAGTGACCTATGTCGTCATTCACTTTAATCCCTACACTCCCTTTTTGCGTAAAGGAATCAATCTGGTTTCTCCATGCCGGATCAAAACCTTTCATACGCAGAGCTTGTTGAAGGAAAGGCCATTTAACTTTATTATATGCTTTCTCGAAATCCACTTTAAAAACTACGCCATCAAGTTTTTTTTGAGTGAATTTCATGGAGCGTTTCATGCAAGACAACAACCCCTTCAAGGATGTTTCTATCAGGCATGAAAGCAGTCTGGGACGGATGAACCACAGAGTGCGCAATCTGCGTAAGTCTGTTCGTCCCGACCTTGGTGAATATTTTGAAACTCACATTAAGCAGACATATAGGTCTGAACTGCTCAATGCGAACCGTGTCTGTCTTCTTAGGAAGAAGAGTTATCGTTCCAAAATTTAGCTTAAACAACTGAAGTTGTCCCTCAAAAAACTCCTGGAACATGGGCATCAAATCACCCTTAATAAAATGCCAGCACTTTTTGTAGAACTCCGCCGGAAACCCATCCGGTACTGGAGCCTTATTATTCTCCATTTGTGCAATGGCTTCAAACACCTCTTTCTCAGAGAAAGGAGTAGTCAGGAGCTCATTCTCGGCAGTCTCAAGTTGAGGAACATCCTCAACCCTAGACTCATCTAAGGACACACAATTCTCTTCCGGGGGACCAAACAACTGCTTATAATAATTGGTAATGTAGACTTTCAGATTGTCTTGACCAACTATCGTCCCTTCGTCTTGCTCTAGCTGGAAAATTCTCTTTTTACGATGCTTCCCATTAGCAATCATATGAAAGAATTGAGTATTGTCCTCGCCTTGTACTATCTTGCGAACCTTAGATCGCAACGCCCACTTCAATTCCTCCTCGCGAAGAAGCTGTTTAAGTCGCATCTCCGCCTCTATCTTTGTTTCCAACTCGCTGGAATCCAAGATAGAAGTTTCAGCTTTAACTTCAAGGTTTTGAATAAGTAGAAGAAGTCTCTCCTTCTCCGCCTTATAAATACCATGCGTGTGTTTAGCCCATCCTCGAAGGAACCTTCGGAGATGACGAATCTTGCATTGCCATCGCTCGATAGGCGTCCTTCCTCCCGAGTCTTTAGCCCACTCCCGAGCTAACAACTCAAGGAAACCTTCTCTCTCAAACCAGGCAAGTTCAAACGAGAAAATGTTCTTGTTGCCCACGAAAGTTTGAACTCCTGAGTCAACTAGTAATGGTGTATGATCAGAGACACCTCTTGTCAATGCCTACACGGTTACCAGAGGAAACTTCTGTTCCCATTCGACACTTTCTAGGACACGGTCAAGTTTCTCAAACGTCAGGACCGGTAACACATTAGCCCAAGTGAATTTCCTACCCGAAAGCTCTACCTCTCTGAGATCCAAACTTTCGATAATAGTGTTGAACATGAACGACCATCGGCCGTCAAAATTGTCATTATTCTTCTCCTCCTTCCTACGGATAATGTTGAAATCCCCCCCACTAAGAGGGGGAGCTGTTCATTACCACAAATACGAACCAGATCCGCCAAAAAGTCTGGCTTGAGCTCTGGTTGCGCAGCTCCGTACACCGCCACCAAAGCCCAATCAAACCCATCTGCCTTAGTTTGAACTCGAACCTTGACGGCAAAATCCCCCAAAACTACACTCCGAACTTCCAATGTTTCGCACTTAACCCCAAGTAAAACCCCACCGGATCTTCCTCGAGGGGGGAGGCAATGCCAATCAAAATCTACCCCCCCCATACAAAGTGGCAAGAAATTGTGAAGTGAAGTTGCTTCTTCCAGTCTCAGACAATGCAATAAAATCTAACTGATGTTCAAGAGAAGCCTCCGCTAGAAATCTTCTTTTAGCCAAGTCTCTAAGACCTCTGCTATTCCAGAAAATGCCTCTCATAATTCATCATGAATTTTTTTTGCAGTGCGGATCCTAGCACTTCTACGTGCTGTCGAGACGGGATAAACCTTCCGTTTCCACGTCCGCTTTGGCTTAAGGAGACCATCAGCCTGATCAACATAGTCATTCTCTGCTTCTATCGCCTCGGGCTCACCTACTGTTGGGGAACGTAGTAATTTCAAAAATTCTCCTACGCACACGCAAGATCATGGTGATGCATAGCAACGAGGGGAGAGAGTTGTCTACGTACACTCGTAGACCGAAGCGGAAGCATTGACGCAACGTAGAGGAAGTAGTCGTACGTCTTCCCGATCCGATCGATCCAAGCACCGTTACTCCGGCACCTCCGAGTTCTTAGCACACGTACAGCTCGATGATGCTCCCCGGGCTCCGATCCAGCAAAGCTTCGGGGATGAGTTCCATCAGCACAACAACGTGGTGACGATGATGATGTACTATCGATGCAGGGCTTCGCCTAAGCACTACAACGATATGACCGAGGTGGAATATGGTGGAAGGGGGCACCGCACATGGCTAAGGAACGATCACGTTGATCAATTGTGTGTTCTAGGGTGCCCCCTTGCCTCCGTATATAAAGGATCCAAGGGGGGGGGGGTGCGGCCGGCCCTATGGAGGTGCGCAGGAGGAGTCCTACTCCTACCGGGAGTAGGACTCCCCTCCCGTTCCTTGTCCAACTAGGAGAGGTGGAGGGAGAATAGGAAAGGGGGGCGCCGCCCCTCCCTCCTTGTCCAATTCGGACTAGGGGGAGAGGGGGGGCGCGGCCTGCCCTGGAAGCCCCTTCCTCTTCTCCACATTAGGCCCATGAGGCCCATTAACCCCCCGGGGGGTTCCGGTAACCCCCCGGTGCTCCGGTTTTATCCGATAATACTCCGGAACCCTTCCGGTGTCCGAATATAGTCACCCAATATATCAATCTTTATGTCTCGACCATTTCGAGACTCCTCGTCATGTCCGTGATCACATCCGGGACTCCGAACTAACTTCGGTACATCAAATGCATAAACTCATAATAACTGTCATCGTAACGTTAAGCGTGCGGACCCTACAGTTCGAGAACAATGTAGACATGACCGAGACACGTCTCCGGTCAATAACCAATAGCGGGACCTGGATGCCCATATTGGCTCCTACATATTCTACGAAGATATTTATCGGTCAGACCGCATAACAACATATGTTGTTCCCTTTGTCATCGGTATGTTACTTGCCCGAGATTCGATCGTCGGTATCCAATACCTAGTTCAATCTCATTACCGGCAAGTCTCTTTACTTGTTCCGTAATACATCATCTCGTAACTAACTCATTAGTTGTAATGCTTGCAAGGCTTATGTGATGTGTATTACCGAGAGGGCCCAGAGATACCTCTCCGACAATCGGAGTGACAAATCCTAATCTCAAAATACGCCAACCCAACATCTACCTTTGGAGACACCTGTAGAGCACCTTTATAATCACCCAGTTACGTTGTGACGTTTGGTAGCACACAAAGTGTTCCTTCGGTAAACGGGAGTTGCATAATCTCATAGTCATAGGAACATGTATAAGTCATGAAGAAAGCAATAGCAACATACTAAACGATCGGGTGCTAAGCTAATGGAATGGGTCATGTCAATCAGATCATTCAACTAACGATGTGACCTCGTTAATCAAATAACAACTCTTTATTCATGGTTAGGAAACATAACCATCTTTGATTAACGAGCTAGTCAAGTAGAGGCATACTAGTGACACTTTGTTTGTCTATGTATTCGCACATGTATTATGTTTCCGGTTAATACAATTCTAGCATGAATAAAAAACATTTATCATGATGTAAGGAAATAAATAATAACTTTATTGTTGCCTCTAGGGCATATTTCCTTCAGTCTCCCACTTGCACTAGAGTTAATAATCTAGATTACACTGTAATGATTCCAACACCCATGGAGCCTTGGTGCTGATCATGTTTTGCTCGTGGAAGAGGCTTAGTCAACGGGTCTGCAACATTCAGATCCGCATGTATCTTGCAAATCTCTATGTCTCCCACCTGGACTAGATCCCGGATGGAATTGAAGCGTCTCTTGATGTGCTTGGTTCTCTTGTGAAATCTGGATTCCTTTGCCAAGGCAATTGCACCAGTATTGTCACAAAAGATTTTCATTGGACCCGATGCACTAGGTATGACACCTAGATCGGATATGAACTCCTTCATCCAGACTCCTTCGTTCGCTGCTTCCGAAGCAGCTATGTACTCCGATTCACATGTAGATCCCGCCACAACGCTTTGTTTAGAACTGCACCAACTGACAGCTCCACTGTTTAATGTAAACACGTATCCGGTTTGCGATTTAGAATCGTCCCGATCAGTGTCAAAGCTTGCATCAACGTAACCATTTACGATGAGCTCTTTGTCACCTCCATACACGAGAAACATATCCTTAGTCCTTTTCAGGTATTTCAGGATGTTCTTGACCGCTGTCCAGTGATCCACTCCTGGATTACTTTGGTACCTCCCTGCTAAACTTATAGCAAGGCACACATCAGGTCTGGTACACAACATTGCATACATGATAGAGCCTATGGCTGAAGCATAGGGAACATCTTTCATTTTCTCTCTATCTTCTGCAGTGGTCGGGCATTGAGTCTGACTCAACTTCACACCTTGTAACACAAGCAAGAACCCTTTCTTTGCTTGATCCATTTTGAACTTCTTCAAAATCTTGTCAAGGTATGTGCTTTGTGAAAGTCCAATTAAGCGTCTTGATCTATCTCTATAGATATTTATGCCTAATATGTAAGCAGCTTCGCCGAGGTCTTTCATTGAAAAACTCTTATTCAAGTATCCCTTTATGCTATCCAGAAATTCTATATCATTTCCAATCAGTAATATGTCATCCACATATAATATCAGAAATGCTACAGAGCTCCCACTCACTTTCTTGTAAATACAGGCTTCTCCGAAAGTCTGTATAAAACCAAATGCTTTGATCACACTATCAAAGCGTTTATTCCAACTCCGAGAGGCTTGCACCAGTCCATAAATGGATCGCTGGAGCTTGCACACTTTGTTAGCTCCCTTTGGATCAACAAAACCTTCTGGTTGCATCATATACAACTCTTCTTCCAGAAATCCATTCAGAAATGCAGTTTTGACATCCATCTGCCAAATTTCATAATCATAAAATGCGGCAATTGCTAACATGATTCAGACAGACTTAAGCATCGCTACGGGTGAGAAGGTCTCATCGTAGTCAGCCCCTTGAACTTGTCGAAAACCTTTTGCGACAAGTCGAGCTTTGTAGACAGTAACATTACCGTCAGCGTCTGTCTTCTTCTTGAAGATCCATTTATTCTCAATTGCTTGCCGATCGTCGGGCAAGTCAACCAAAGTCCATACTTTGTTCTCATACATGGATCCCATCTCAGGTTTCATGGCTTCAAGCCATTTTGCGGAATCTGGGCTCACCATCGCTTCTTCATAGTTCGTAGGTTCATCATGATCTAGCAGCATGATTTCCAGAACAGGATTACCGTACCACTCTGGCGCGGATCTCACTCTGGTTGATCTACGAGGTTCAGTAGTATCTTGTCCTGAAGTTTCATGATCATTATCATTAGCTTCCTCACTTATTGGTGTAGGTGTCGCAAAAACATTTTTCTGTGATGTACTACTTTCCAATAAGGGAGCAGGTACAGTTACCTCATCAAGTTCTACTTTCCTCCCACTCACTTCTTTCGAGAGAAACTCCTTCTCTAGAAAGGATCCATTCTTAGCAACGAATGTCTTGCCTTCGGATCTGTGATAGAAGGTGTACCCAACAGTCTCCTTTGGGTAACCTATGAAGACACATTTCTCCGATTTGGGTTCGAGCTTATCAAGTTGAAGCTTTTTCACATAAGCATCGCAGCCCCAAACTTTAAGAAACGACAACTTTGGTTTCTTGCCAAACCATAGTTCATAAGGCGTCATCTCAACGGATTTTGATGGTGCCCTGTTTAACGTGAATGCGGCCGTCTCTAAAGCATAACCCCAAAATGATAGCGGTAAATCAGTAAGAGACATCATAGATCGCACCATATCTAGTAAAGTACGATTACAACGTTCGGACACACCATTACGCTATGGTGTTTCGGGTGGCGTGAGTTGCGAAACTATTCCGCATTGTTTCAAATGTACACCAAACTCGTAACTCAAATATTCTCCTCCACGATCAGATCGTAGAAACTTTATTTTCTTGTTACGATGATTTTCAACTTCACTCTGAAATTCTTTGAACTTTTCAAATGTTTCAGACTTGTGTTTCATTAAGTAGATATACCCATATCTGCTTAAATCATCTGTGAAGGTGAGAAAATAACGATATCTGCCACGAGCCTCAATATTCATCGGACCACATACATCGGTATGTATGATTTCCAACAAATCTGTTGCTCTCTCCATAGTACCGGAGAACGGTGTTTTAGTCATCTTGCCCATGAGGCACGGTTCGCAAGTACCAAGTTATTCATAATCAAGTGGTTCCAAAAGTCCATCAGTATGGAGTTTCTTCATGCGCTTTACACCGATATGACCTAAACGGCAGTGCCACAAATAAGTTGCACTATCATTATCAACTCTGCATCTTTTGGTTTCAACATTATGAATATGTGTATCACTACTATCGAGATTCATCAGAAATAGACCACTCTTCAAGGGTGCATGACCATAAAAGATATTACTCATATAAATAGAACAACCATTATTCTCTGATTTAAATGAATAACTGTCTCGCATCAAACAAGATCCAGATATAATGTTCATGCTTAACGCTGGCACCAAATAACAATTATTTAGGTCTAATACTAATCCCGAAGGTAGATGTAGAGGTAGCGTGCCGACCGCGATCACATCGACTTTGGAACCGTTTCCCACGCGCATCGTCACCTCGTCCTTTGCCAGTGTTCGCCTAATCCGTAGTCCCTGTTTCGAGTTGCAAATATTAGCAACAGAACCAGTATCAAATACCCAGGTGCTACTGCGATCTCTAGTAAGGTACACATCAATAACATGTATATCACATATACCTTTGTTCACCTTGCCATCCTTCTTATCCGCCAAATACTTGGGGCAGTTCCGCTTCCAGTGACCAGTCTGCTTGCAGTAGAAGCACTCAGTTTCAGGCTTAGGTCCAGACTTGGGTTTCTTCTCCTGAGCAGCAACTTGCTTGCCGTTCTTCTTGAAGTTCCCCTTCTTCTTCCCTTTGCCCTTTTTCTTGAAATTAGTGGTCTTGCTGACCATCAACACTTGATGCTCCTTCTTGATTTCTACCTCCGTAGCTTTCAGCATTGCGAAGAGCTCGGGAATAGTCTTATTCATCCCTTGCATATTATAGTTCATCACAAAGCTCTTGTAGCTTGGTGGCAGTGATTGGAGAATTCTGTCGATGACGCAATCATCTGGAAGATTAACTCCCATCTGAATCAAGTGATTATTATACCCAGACATTTTGAGTATATGCTCACTGACAGAACTGTTCTCCTCCATCTTGCAGCTATAGAACTTATTGGAGACTTCATATCTCTCAATCCGGGCATTTGCTTGAAATATTAACTTCAACTCCTGGAACATCTCATATGCTCCATGACGTTCAAAACATCGTTGAAGTCCCGATTCTAAGCCGTAAAGCATGGCACACTGAACTATCGAGTAGTCATCAGCTTTGCTCTGCCAGACGTTCATAACATCTGGTGTTGCTCCAGCAGCAGGCCTGGCACCCAGCGGTGCTTCCGGGACGTAATTCTTCTGTGCAGCAATGAGGATAATCCTCAAGTTACGGACCCAGTCTGTGTAATTGCTACCATCATCTTTCAACTTTGCTTTCTCAAGGAACGCATTAAAATTCAACGGAACAACAGCACGGGCCATCTATCTACAATCAAACATACATAAGCAAGATACTATCAGGTACTAAGTTCATGATAAATTTAAGTTCAATTAATCAAATTACTTAAAGAACTCCCACTTAGATAGACATCCCTCTAATCTTCTAAGTGATCACGTGATCCAAATCAACTAAACCATAACCGATCATCACGTGAAATGGATTAGTTTTCAATGGTGAACATCATTATGTTGATCATATCTACTATATGATTCACGCTCGACCTTTCGGTCTCCGTGTTCCGAGGCCATATCTGCATATGCTAGGCTCGTCAAGTTTAACATGAGTATTCTGCGTGTGCAAAACTAGCTTGCACCCGTTGTAGATGGACGTAGAGCTTAGCACACCCGATCATCACGTGGTGTCTGGGCACGACGAACTTTGGCAACGGTGCATACTCAGGGAGAACACTTCTTGATAATTTAGTGAGAGATCATCTTATAATGCTACCGTCAATCAAAGCAAGATAAGATGCATAAAAGATAAACATCACATGCAATCAATATAAGTGATATGAAATGGCCATCATCATCTTGTGCTTGTGATCTCCATCTCCGAAGCACCGTCATGATCACCATCGTCACCGGCGCGACACCTTGATCTCCATTGTAGCATCGTTGTCGTCTCGCCAATCTTATGCTTCCACGACTATCGCTACCGCTTAGTGATAAAGTAAAGCATTACAGCGCGATTGCATTGCATACAATAAAGCGACAACCATATGGCTCCTGCCAGTTGCCGATAACTTGGTTACAAAACATGATCATCTCATACAATAAAATTTAGCATCATGTCTTGACCATATCACATCACAACATGCCCTGCAAAAACAAGTTAGACGTCCTCTACTTTGTTGTTGCATGTTTTACGTGGCTGCTACGGGCTTAAGCAAGAACCAATCTTACCTACGCATCAAAACCACAACGATAGTTTGTCAAGTTGATGCCGTTTTAACCTTCGCAAGGACCGGGCGTAGCCACACTCGGTTCAACTAAAGTTGGATAAACTGTCACCCGCAAGACACCTATGTGCAAAGCACGTCGGGAGAACCGGTCTCGCGTAAGCGTACGCGTAATGTCGGTCCGAGCCGCTTCATTCAACAATACCGCCGAACCAAAGTATGACATGCTGGTAGGTAGTATGACTTATATCGCCAACAACTCACTTGTGTTCTACTCGTGCAAATAACATCAAACCATAAAACCTAGGCTCGGATGCCACTGTTGGGGAACGTAGTAATTTCAAAAATTCTCCTACGCACACGCAAGATCATGGTGATGCATAGCAACAAGGGGAGAGAGTTGTCTACGTACCCTCGTAGACCGAAGCGGAAGCGTTGACGCAACGTAGAGGAAGTAGTCGTACGTCTTCCCGATCCGACGGATCCAAGCACCGTTACTCCGGCACCTCCGAGTTCTTAGCACACGTACAGCTCGATGACGCTCCCCGGGCTCCGATCCAGCAAAGCTTCGGGGATGAGTTCCGTCAGCACAACGGCGTGGTGACGATGATGATGTACTACCGACGCAGGGCTTCGCCTAAGCACTACAACGATATGACCGAGGTGGAATATGGTGGAAGGGGGCACCGCACACGGCTAAGGAACGATCACGTTGATTAATTGTGTGTTCTAGGGTGCCCCCTTGCCTCCGTATATAAAGGATCCAAGGGGGGGGGGGAGTGTGGCCGGCCCTATGGAGGCGCGCAGGAGGAGTCCTACTCCTACCGGGAGTAGGAATCCCCTCCCGTTCCTTGTCCAACTAGGAGAGGTGGAGGGAGAATAGGAAAGGGGGGGGGGCGCCGCCCCTCCCTCCTTGTCCAATTCGGACTAGGGGGAGAGGGGGCGCGCGGCCTGCCCTGGCAGCCCCTTCCTCTTCTCCACATTAGGCCCATGAGGCCCATTAACCCCCCGGGGGGTTCCGGTAACCCCCGGTGCTCCGGTTTTATCCGATAATACTCCGGAACCCTTCGAGTGTCCGAATATAGTCATCCAATATATCAATCTTTATGTCTCGACCATTTCGAGACTCCTCGTCATGTCCGTGATCACATCCGGGACTCCGAACTAACTTCGGTACATCAAAATGCATAAACTCATAATAACTGTCATCGTAACGTTAAGCGTGCGGACCCTACGGTTCGAGAACAATGTAGACATGACCGAGACACATCTCCGGTCAATAACCAATAGCGGGACCTGGATGCCCATATTGGCTCCTACATATTCTACGAAGATCTTTATCGGTCAGACCGCATAACAACATACGTTGTTCCCTTTGTCATCGGTATGTTACTTGCCCGAGATTCGATCGTCGGTATCCAATACCTAGTTCAATCTCGTTACCGGCAAGTCTCTTTACTCGTTCCGTAATACATCATCTCGCAACTAACTCATTAGTTGTAATGCTTGCAAGGCCTAGAGATACCTCTCCGACAATCGGAGTGACAAATCCTAATCTCGAAATACGCCAACCCAACATCTACCTTTGGAGACACCTGTAGAGCACCTTTGTAATCACCCAGTTACATTGTGACATTTGGTAGCACACAAAGTGTTCCTCCGGTAAACGGGAGTTGCATAATCTCATAGTCATAGGAACATGTATAAGTCATGAAGAAAGCAATAGCAACATACTAAACGATCGGGTGCTAAGCTAATGGAATGGGTCATGTCAATCGATCATTCAACTAATGATGTGACCTCGTTAATCAAATAACAACTCTTTGTTCATGGTTAGGAAACATAACCATCTTTGATTAACGAGCTAGTCAAGTAGAGGCATACTAGTGACACTCTGTTTGTCTATGTATTCACACATGTATTATGTTTCCGGTTAATACAATTCTAGCATGAATAATAAACATTTATCATGATGTAAGGAAATAAATAATAACTTTATTATTGCCTCTAGCGCATATTTCCTTCATCTACATGAAGAGACACCTCAGGAATGGTGTCCTCCTACGTCTCTGGTAGTGCAGGGTCAAGATCGGCACACAAGCCATCAAGAACCCTAACCCCAAGCGCATCTATCTCCGAATCGTTCATAGGTTTAACAGCAGCAATGTGACAGATCATTTCTACCGCACGATCTGCTTCCAAATCAAGAATGTCATTAACCAACCTAGAAACCTCTATATCATTTTTACCAAGTGAAACACCTATTTGATTTGCATTATGAATAATTTCAGCATCAATAAAATGCAAAATGAAATTCGACTTATTAACCGACATACCAGTGGAGGTCTCAACGTCGCGCAGCTTGGCAGCTCTCAAAGCACACCTCAGCTGCATGTCATCAACGTCCGGCTGCTCCTACAGCCTCCCGCTGACCCGCCTCCCCTGGGAGACCGGGTCCGGGATACCACCAAAGGCGATGACCTCCTCGCGTGAAGCTCTGCTAGGGGAAAGGCCTCCTGCCCATCCCCCAACAGCGGCACCCCGGGCCGTAGCCACCGGGGCAGGAGAGCAGCGCGGCGACGACTCCCGCAGCCTATCCGCGGGCGACCCGCCGGCAGTAGGGGCCAGGGAGACCCGCGCACGGTGCTCCGGAGAAGCAGACGGTGAGACGGGCGTGTCACCTGACCCATCCCACCACCACGGGGCAAAGAGAGACGGCGGCCTCCTGCACGGCCACCCCTCCTCCCCGTGCGCGACGACGTGGGGAAGGGCGCCGGGTCCTCCATGGGCGCCGTCGGCGTCGGCCTCAGAGGGGACCGGGCCTCCTGCCCGTCACCTGTAGCCATAGCCGCAGTCGCAGCACCATCCACGGTAGTCATCAGCGAGGTAGGAGTCGTGGGAAGGGCCACCTGCCCCTCGGTATCTCCCAACTCAAGAACCGCCGGTGCACAAAGAGGAGCCACGGGATCCACGGATACACCCCGCAGCCGAGGTGGGGCAGAGAACGGTCCCAAGGACCCAAGCTGCAAAGTGGACGTCGGAGCAACCCCAGAAGACCTAGCAGGAGCAGTATCAGTAGACTCAGACGGACCAACCGGACCCTTGGCCCTGTCTTCATCACCCATAGCCGAATCATCCTGGTTCTCCGGGGCACCTCCTCCCTCAGTCGTGTCCATAGGGTTATCATCCTCAAACTCATCGAACAAATTAGGATCCTCATACAAAACGTCCAGCTGATACATAACACCATCATATGTCCAAGGCACCACGTTCGGCAAGAACTCAATATTAGCAACACTGATAAGTAAACGCGCCACCCCGTTGGCCCGAGTGAATGGCATATCCACCTGTTCAGTCTTGCCGATCAAAGACCCCAAACTCCACGTCACCAAGAAGCTATCCAAGGGATCAGATGGTTGCCCGGAGAAACGAACCCAAATCTGCCTCAACGGCGTGCCCTGCGGCTCCTTCTTTTTCCACTCATCAAATTGCAACACAAAACTAGTGCCTGTAACCCTGCTCATACCGAACTTGAGGATTCGCACCTGACCCTCCTTAGACGGAAAATCAACTTTGTAAGACGTATCATTTAGCTTGAGCAACGACCACTGAAAATTACCCGGAGCGAGTTCCCGCAGCTGCTGAATAATTTACGCCTCGGTCAACGGTCCATGAACTACCTTCACCATCCCTGGGAAAGAAGTCTCTACCGCTGGTGCCAAAGGTGCCACTCTGGGAGACTCGAAGAACATCAACTCCGAGCAGCAGACCCCGTAAATCTGAACAGAAGGCTTAGGCCCAAGCATAAGCGGACACTCGGCAGCGGTATGCTTAGGTTTCCGGCACAGGTCACATAACTCCGCAGTGCACTCAGCCATAAAGTGTCCCGTGTCACCACAGCGAAAACAAGTGAGCTTCTTCTTCTTTGCCGCCCACTTGGACAACTTGTCAGCCTCAGATTTGTCCGTACCATGCTCAGAAGCAGAAGCACTGGTCTGCATGGGTTCCGGCAACGTAACTTCGGCCAGAGCCTGAACCATCTCCACCGCCACCTGCGGTAGATTCGATCCACTGTCAGCCACCTCCGTCTCAACCGTAGTCTTCGGATGCCTTGGCTGATAGAAACGTCTGTTCCCGCCCCGCCCTCCGCGGAAACGACCCCGGAAAGAGCGCTTATTGGGGCCAACCGCACCCTCCACAAAGTTGCCGGGCGGTCCTTGGAAACCCCGGTTGGCATTGCCGTCATCCACCCATGCATAACCACGGGCACCGCCGGTAGACGAAGAGCCCCGATGCAGCCCAGAGCCATAAGCATCATATCCATCGTCGCCCCACTGTCCTCGCGGAGGATACGATCATCCCCCGCCGACGCCCCTGCCCCACGGCCGTTCGTGCCAGGGCCATTGCCACCGCGTCCACCCGCCATCTGCCTCGGCCACGCCCGTTGGGTCGGCTGCGGCTCGGCCCTTGGCGGCGGTGGTGGCACAGCCCTAGGCTGGGGAGGCGGAGGAGGCGCGGCCTTAGGCGGCTGGGCCACCCTAGTCGGAGGCGGGGGAGGCGCTCCCCGAGGCGACGGTGGAACGACCCGTGAGGGAGGCGCCGCACGAGCGGGGCCCGGCGCTGCAGCAGACGCGGCCGGAGGAGCGGAAGCCCCCGCGGCCCCGACCGGGTTCCTCACCATCGGCGCAGCCCGCGGCGGAGGTGGCTTGGGCGAACCCTAGCGGCCACGAAGAGAGAGGGGGAGGTAGATCGTGCATGCAGAGGCGATCGGCCCGAGGCCACCTCATGCACGTCGCCCATGCCCGTCGCTACGCAAACCTGGCCAGCCCCCTGGGCCTCTAGCCCAGTACTAGCCAGGCCCGCATCACGAGCACTCTCAGGCGGCCCACCTGTGCCCAAAAGGGCATTCAAACGCTCAGATCTGGCCGCCCGAATGTCACACGCAGCGGCCACCGCCGGCGATCGTTGTGACACCATATGACCGCCTTTCTTCTTTCTCCGAGTCACTCTCGTCCAGCACCCGAGAGGAAAAAAATCAGACAAAGTGATAGCCGGCGGCCCCTCCTTCGGCAAAGGTCCACTCCATGGTTTCACTTTCGACTTCTGCGAAGGAATCGGAGTACCGAAAGAGACCGATTTCTTACTACTCACCAAAGGTTTAGGCACCGAGGTAGATGTAGCCATGCCAAACGTAGTTGGTGGCCGAACCGTCGTTTCCGGTGGATCATCATCGTCTTCATCTTCATCAGCAAGACTCCAGAAACGTCCTCCAACCCGCTGCGTAGGCTTGGGTCCGTCGGCGTCCTCCGTAAGATCCACTACATCGAGTTGCTCGTCGCAATCCATGGGTGCCTGCACACACTCAAGAACCTTGATATGGAAAAAATCGATTATTAAACGCTTACCGATCGCAAGCTCTTCATCAACGTTGAGATATCGTCCGGCCAAAATATCTCCATCTTCGTCCCGGATCGTCATCCAATGAGACAGATGCGAGTAGATCGAGCCATTGATCCATCGCCCCGCCTCCCTATCATCTTGAAAACGCACATACCATTTCCTAGGATGCAAAAACCCAATCCTGATCCGCCGTTCGAGGGGAAAGCGGGGAAGGGAGTAGATCAGGCGTCGCTGCAGAAACAGCCACGAGCGCAGGCTGCAGATCATCAGGACGCGGCGGATCCGGCGACAGCCGCCGATGCGGCGGCGGCGGAAACACCTCCCCGCAAGGCAGGTTTTCCAGTTCAACAGATAAAAACCTCGCAGCATCAGCGATCAGTTTTCCAGTTCTTCGAGTGCATCGTTTAAGCCAAAGATGGCAAGCCCACGGCCCCGCCAAAGGCCGCACCTTTGAGCCCGGAGCTGACGGCGGCGCGTGCCCCCTGGCCCTGACTGATGGAGAGAAGGACGTTGGCACCGGCCCAGGGGATTATGAAGGTCAAGGCTTCCTCCTTCTGGCGCCCAAGGATCATGGCGCTGCCAATGGCTTCCATGAGGCCGAACCAGGCCGTCCAATGGCGGATGCGCACCGCGTTCGAGCGGACCGCCTGGGTACCGCCGGCGAGTCGCTGGCCCTTGCGGGAGTTGCGGGCGCCCTTGAGGAAGTAGAAGGCGGAGGCTCCAATGGCGCCAAAGATGAGGGCGCCGCCGACTGAGTTGAGTGCCTCCGGCAGCGTCATCTTCATGGTGGTCGTGTCCATCTTTTTTGATCGGAGGTGGCTTGGCTAGGGCTGGTTAATTAGTTGCGGCTTGCGTACGTGCATGACAAGTTGGCAACCAGGGGATCGCGGCCTGTATAAATAGCAGGGTCGCGTACGTGTTGGAGTTTGGATGTGCTAGCTGTTCGCAACAAATCCGGACTCCTTTTCCGTTTTTTTTTTTGAGAAAGTTACCACATTTTCATTATAGTACATAATAGAGGAAGTACAACTCACACGGAAACTAAAAAGAAATGTCCAGAAAGGACACAAGTCTAAGCACAATTACACAGAAAACCCAAACAAAATAAAAAGTAGCTTGAACTCGTTGGGGCCTCTATGAAAATCGGGTTTACCTAATTTTTTTGACTTTTTTCTATTAGTGAAAATCGGGCCATTGGGGAGCTGTCATGTCAATTAGTGGGGGACATGGCGGGGTACGCTTCTGGGTGTGCTTGGCGATTTTCCTGCTGACCGCTTGCTCAATTTTGTTTTTTGTTTTATCTGGCCTAGAGTCAAGCGGTTGTGCTCTTTGGTTAGTGTTTCTCCTCCTCTAGCGATATTTCGTTTGGTCTCTCGAAGGATCCCGTCCAATCTCCTCTTGCCGCTTCACTGTTGTTTTGCCCCTATAAAATGATCCCCTCTGTTCGAGTCCCACAATCCACGCCCGTCTTCCTCGCCCACCTCCCGACTGCGCCCACGCCCATCATCTCGGCCACCTCCCGGAGCCCCCGTCCCCACAGCCGCGCCGGCCCCCGTCTTACCACGCGTCGTCCCTCCATCTCCCCTGTGCGCAACCAAACTGGTGCCGCACACAGCTGCCGCACGTCCTTCCGGCCCGGCTGCTCCACCCCCCTCCAGCTAGCTACTCCAACCATGGCGCGGTGGCCAGATCCAATCTATATGGCGTGATGGCAACCAAATCCATGACGGGAAAGAGACCCAGTGGTTCCCACCGTCTCAAGCAGGTATGTGTCCTCCCCTCATCCCCTCTCGCGAGCACCTCGATGTTGTCTCACGGGTCCAGCCCCTTCGCAGCCGCCGGCCACCTGCAGCAGCCCCAGGGTTGACGGCGTCTCCCAGGCTGCCGCACAGTCCTGCTCCGGCGGCCTCGACCTGCAGCTCTGGCACATGGTACAGGACGCATCGCTGCTATTCCCGTGAGGATCCACTGAGTTGACGATGTTGAATCAGCTGTAGCTTCCAGACCGATCATGTAGTTATGGAGGACGCCCCCTTCCTTCCATTGTGGAGATGGTTTCAGTTATGCTACAAGGAATTTCATTTCTCGTTGAAAAATTCTGTTAGTCCTTCCTGATTTGCACGTGTTAATACAACTGCTGAACATCAGTTCCCTCTCATCATCCATTGTGAAGGTTTAAGGACATACATAGGACATGACAGTTCTCTAATGAGTAGCTAACTGATCGCACTTTTTTTCTCAATGCTCTTTTTTCCAGTTAGTAACATACTGTCAGCGATCATTTGGTGTTGATATTTCAACCTCTCCCTTAATTTATCCCTTGATTCTCTCTTCCAGTGTATGATCTTTGGTGAGTCCTACTGGATGGAAGAAGCTGCAATAATGTGTGAGTAATGGATGTTGGTTGCCTTTCTGAGAAACCATAGAAGCTCTCAGGTAAAAAATACACGCAAGATGATTATTTTGAAGTACTGATGCACCTTGCAATACATGTATCTGTTTTGTATTCATCCACTATGGATTATGACTATTTATTTGTTGTTCCCCTTTATATATAGAAGTGTGTTTTCCGAGTCGGGTTTTCTGACAACTATAGCCTGTGGGACATGATAAGAATATTTTCTCTACATTTATAAAGGACCAAAATGTCGATTGATTATATGTTTTTAGATTATTTATGTTTCTCTTCAATACTACATGTACTATCTCTGCTGACTGACATTTTTCTTTTGCCATCAATAGTAGCACTGAAAATCAATGAAATTCATCTGCTTGCATGTTCAGTTAGCTTGGCTTGATTCCTGTTTGCAGAATCTAACTTTCCCTTTCCATCGAGGGTTTCCTCTGCTCTATAATTTTCTTCTATTTCCTCATCCAAATTGTGTTTAAATGATAGGCAACATTGTGAATTATGACCAACTAGCTATGGTTTAGTACGGTATGGCTTTGTTATGGCTCATTTCATTGACCAGTGTATGGTTGGTTGTTACCATCTTAAACCCATATTTTGAGACCACGGAGAAAAGGAGGGCAACAAAGCTTTAGTTCTAGCGGCCGTCGTCGCGTCTTTCGAGTGCTCCATCGGCTCCTTCCCCCAGACCTATCTGGGGCTCCCGCTATCCAGCGATAAGCTGAAGATGGACGACTTCGCCCCGATGATTGCCAAGGTCGACCGTTACCTTGCCGGGTGGCGGGCGCGGCTGCTCTCGCCGGCAGGGCGTCTGGTGCTTATCAATGCGGTCCTCGACTCGCTTCCCACCTATGCCATGGCCGCCATGAAGCTGCCCCCGGCGGTCCTGAGCAAGCTTGACGGGCTTCGGCGCGCGTTCCTGTGGAACGTCGCGGACAGGGCGTCGGGTGCCCAATGCCTGGTTGCCTGGGCCCGGGTCTGTCGATCGAAGGCGGAGGGGGGCCTCGGTGTTCGGGCACTCCGTGAGCAGAATGACTGCCTCCTCCTCAAGCTGCTGCATCGCCTACACTCCCGCTCGCCGTCCCGGTGGGCATCGTGGGTCTGGAACCAGATGGAAGGGCGGTCACTCCTCGGACCGGGCCGCTCCCCTCTTGTGGGCGAGCACTGGTCGGCCCTCCTGCGGCTTCTCCCCGTGTACAGAGCGCTTACTAGGGTGGAGGTCGGGGACGGGCGTGCTACCTCCTTTTGGCACGACAGCTGGCTCCCCTGTGGGGTGCTCCGGACGGCCTTCCCCGCCTTGTTCACGCATGCCGCCTGCCCAGAGATCACGGTCTGGGCGGCGCGCCGCCGCGGGGTGCGCGCGCTGCTGGTGCCCCGCCTCTCCCCGCTGGCGACACGGGAACTTGCTGAGGTTCAGCGGCTTGTGTCTGCGAGCCCAGCGCTGGACGCCCGCGACGCGCGGTCGGTCACTCTCTGCGCGGGGCCAGGTGGGGGGTTCTCATCCAGAGGGGCCTACGCCCTCTGCCACTACGGAGGTGTGGGCTCGCCGGCGGCCTCCTTCATCTGGTCTTCGCGTGCCCCGTCGCGAGTCAAATTCTTCGGGTGGCTGCTCGTCCAGTCGCGGGTCCATACACGGGACGTGCTGCTGCGTAAGACCATCCTCGAGGCACACGAGGCTGGGTGCCCCTGTTGCGAAGCGGAGTTGGAGACGGCGGACCACCTCATCTTCAGGTGCCCCTTCGCGGTGCAGTTTTGGCGTAGGATCGGGCTGCCCCCTGCTGCGGGTTCGGTTCGTGCACTTCATCGCTTCGACGCGTCTCCGGCCGTTGGCGACAGCTCTCCAGCGGGCTTCATCCTCCTTTGCTGCTGGCGGCTGTGGAAGCGTCGTAATGCCATTGTTTTCCAGGGGGAGACGATGTCCCTCTCTGCTACCATCAAAGCCTGCCGGGACGACGCGGCTCTCTGGCGTGGCCGTCTGAAAACCAACGACCAGCCCCACATCGACGTGTGGTTCTCTGTCCTTAGATGAGCTTGTGCGCCATTGCTGCTATGGAGGGTTGCCCTAAGCCCTCCACTCACAACCCCCCCCCCCCTTGTAAATCTGGATTCTCGGGTGGCTTTTAGCCCTTTACGAAATATATTCAGGTGGTGGAAAGGGCTCCCCTTCCACTCCCGGTGAAAATTCAAAAAAAAAAAGCTTTAGTTTTTGGGATGTTATTATCATATAGTGAGCATGCTAAGCCACAACTAAGTCTTCTTGCATGTTGTCGTAATGTGTAATTGGATGTTAAGCTAATAACTTGATAGATGAAATTTAGTCGATCTTGCTGTATAAATTCTAGCATGGTGCAGACTGATAGCTGAAATTTTAGTCTATGTTGCACTATAAATTCTGGCAATGCAGTTGATCTTGCCGTATAATTTCTGGCATAGTGCAGACCATACAACACCATGACGATGGTCGATGGACACCATTATGTAAAAAAAATCTCAACAGTGCTATCTTGCATTTGTTGCATCTCTGCATTAGGTAAACATCCTTTTTTATTCTTACTTGCCTTACTTGATATGAGCAGCAGCAGATCGTTGTCCACATGCTAATTGCCAAACCGTGTGCTGCTACAAGTCGTGGGCCTTTTATGAGCGGCAACAGAACAACGTCATCTAAGCATGGATCAAAATGGACACTCCAAGGCTACAAGGACAAATGCAATCCCGCACGTACATCTCCGATGACAATCTGGTCCCAACATAGGCATCGACTGAAGAGAAGGTAGCTCAGACCACACTATCCTAACTTTGTGATCATCACCGCATAGTCATCCAATACCACAACTATGAGGCGCTCAACACAATAACCCACACCTGCTCCACAGCTTGAGACTGGGCAAGGACGTAATATTGGAAACTCAATATGTCTCAGTAGCAATCTCTCTCT
>NC_041382.1:47423596-47431878 GCF_002162155.2 Triticum dicoccoides
CCCTCCCTCCCTCCCTCAGTAGAGAGGTTTTTTGTGGTTAGGATGTACTGCTATATATCTTGGTCGTTTTATTTAGCATAATTGAGAAACGGTAGAAGGGTAGAATGGACTGTTTGACATAGGTATGACTATAGCAGATCAATAAATGGGCATTTTAGTATTGTCCCACTGATAGAAGAGTTCACTAACCAACTGAATATACTGAGCGGTTGTGTGTGATACCTATTGTCGACATGGTAACATGATAATCAGATATTTACATGCAACCACAATGGTATGATGTTAATTTGATAACTTGTTAGTTTTTCTGGACAGTAATGTGATGTGTTCCCTTTGGTTTTGTTCGATCCTAACATACACAAGCATGTCTGTAGAAATCTTTATGCTATCAAACTCTTAAGTTCTATTTGTAAATCTGCTAACTTAAATTTTATTCAATTGAGTAAATGGAGTTCTTACAGATCGTATCATGTTTTGGTTTGTAGGTTGGAAACTTCAAGTCTTAAGTTTGTTAATGAGAGCAATGCAAAATTCTAAAGGGTCTGGCGTGTAAGCAAAACAGGTGTATGTCTATCTGTCGGCTGGAAACCGTATTTAGGTGTTGTAGAAGCTCTAAATAATTAGTTTTTTCTTGCTTTCAAGGTGCCATTTTATTTCAGGATTCGCTGAAGTAATCAAGTAATGTGGAGCTGTTGCTCATTCAAATATTATATTTTCTTATTGACTACCCATCCCTATTAGTGTTGTACTTGAAGGAAATATGCCGTAGAGGCAATAATAAAGTTGTTATTTATATTTCCTTATATCATGATAAATGTTTATTATTCATACTAGAATTGTATTAACCGGAAACTTAGTACATGTGTGAATACATAGACAAAACAAAGTGTCCCTAGTATGCCTCTACTTGACTAGCTCGTTAATCAAATATGGTTAAGTTTCCTGATCATAGACATGTGTTGTCATTTGATGAACGGGATCACATCATTAGAGAATGATGTGATGGACAAGACCGATCCTTAGCTTAGCATAATGATCGTTAAGTTTTATTGCTATTGTTTTCTTTATGACTTATACATATTCCTCTGACTATGAGATTATGCAACTCCCGAATACCAGAGGAACACCTTATGTGCTATCAAACGTCACAACGTAACTGGGTGATTATAATGATGCTCTACAGGTGTCTCCGAAGGTGTTTGTTGGGTTGGCATAGATCAAGATTAGGATTTGTCACTCCGAGTATCGGAGAGATATCTTTAGGCCCTCTCGGTAATGCACATCACTATAAGCCTTGGAAGCAATGTGACTAATGAGTTAGTTGCGGGATGCATGATGCATTACGGAACGAGTAAAGAGACTTGTCGGTAACGAGATTAAACTAGGTATGAGGATATAGACGATCGAATCTCGGGCAAGTAACATACCGATGACAAAGGGAATAACATATATTGTCATTGCGGTTTGGCCGATAAAGATCTTCGTAGAATATGTAGGAACCAATATGAGCATCCAGGTTCCGTTGTTGGTTATTGATCAGAGATGTGTCTCGGTCATGTCTACATAGTTCTCGAACCCATAGGGTCCGCACACTGAACGTTCGATGCCGATTTGTATTATGAGTTATGTGTTTTGGTGACCGAAGATTGTTTGGAGTCCCGGATGAGATCACGGACATGACGAGGAGTCTCGAAATGGTCGAGAGGTAAAGATTGATATATTGGACGATTGTATTCGGACACCGAAATGGTTTCGGGACGTTTCAGATATTTATCGGAGTACCGAGGGGTTACCGGAACCCCCCAGGGAAGTAATGGGTCTTCATGGGCCATAGGGAAGAAAGAGAGGGGAGCCCGCAGGGTGGCGCGCGCCCCCTCCCAAGGGAGTCTATTAGCAATACCATTGCCCATTGAATTTAGGACCTAGGAAACACCATTGCTGAAGCAGCTTTACGAGCTGAAGAAGTGGCCTTCCGTAAATGGTGAAGACAATATCGCTGTGGCGCGTCGGCCGGGGCTTCTCCCCATGTTCCTTGGACCACAGATGTTGATCGCTTGTCCGACCTCGTCAGAGATACGAATCAAATCCGCCCTCAATCAATGACAAACCTTGGACGTGAACAAGCAACTACTGAACATCAACAACACCACTGCATGATGGAGTAGTGGATGTCGACAGACACCTAATTAAACTGGCCTTGTCCGGACACCCTGGCAAAGCCGGAGCAGTAGTGGCGTAGCCAGGATTTTCGGTTAGGGTGGTCCAATTGATATAAAATATATATATACATCACAAATACAACACACCAACATACTAGCAGAGGCAGAGCTATGTGTTAACATGAGGGGGCCAGTGCCCCCCATCCCCCAACTTTGAACCAATTTTTGAAAAAAAGGAGGTCTTACATGGGCAAAAAATTAGCCTTTGCCCTCCCCTGTCCCCCAACACTATGGTTTGTCTTTTGCCCTCAGCAGGAAGGTATAGGGTCTGTTTGGTTCAGCGCCCCAAGCAACCCGGCCAAATATTTGGCGTTGACTTCACATTGACCTTTGTTGGATCTTGTCCAATTTTGACGAGTGATTGGCAGACGAATCCTCTGGCAATTATTTGGCGTGCCAATATTGACCATGCGAGCATAAGGAGGATCCAAACGGACCCATCGTCTAGCTCCGCCACTGCATACTAGCATAGAATTTATCAAAAGAACACATCGTTAAGTTATCTTGCAACAATTCTACAATAAAAAGATTTAAATTATCAATTTCCAGTTCGAATGAACCCATAACCATCATTAATTAGTTGGCTCCATTTATCAATTTTGAGTTAAAGCACAAAATGAAAAGTCTTTTGTCCTCAAACTTTTCTCTCTCTTTCTCGGAGGATGGGGGCGCGCCCCCACTCCGGCAAGTCCCTCGCAACCCTGCCGACCTACCCCACCTTCTCCTCACTTACACCCACTCGATTAAGGTTACGGCGGCACCCCGATTGATCGACAACGGAACCGCCAGAGGAGCAGGAGGGAGAAATAGACCCGCGCGTGAGCTACATGCATCCATCTCGCGTACACGCCACCATCTTCTGCACTTCAGAGTTGCGCCGCCATGAGCTTCATTGGTAGCGTGTACGACCACGTCGAGGTCAGGACTCTCTTGCAGTCGGATTCCAAGCTTCCCCTTGTCATTTTCGTCCTCGACAACTCTCGATACTGCACATGCCAGCCTTTGTGGCTCTCACCACTCTTGAAGTGCTCGACGGATTCCCCCAAGGTATTTTACCCTTTTCTTCGTATTTGTTCACTTTTCAATCGAACTGATGGTTTTGCATTGCATTGTCTACTTGAAAAGGTTATTGGAGATGTATTTTAAGGACACCTCATCGTAGGAGGCAAAAGAGATGATGGTGATTTTGAGATGCAATGATTGCGATAATTCAAGAGGAAGCAGGGAGGAGAATGAGACGTGGTTCTCAGTTCGGCCACATTCACATTAATTGAGATAGGGTAGAAGATCGTCATGCCAAGATCTTTAAAGATTATTTTGTGTCGAATCCATTTTATCCAAAGAAGACTTAATTTAGGCGGCGATTTCCCCTGCACCAAGTTATTTTCAACACCATTCACAAGCTATTGAGAAGCGTGATCTTGATGGAAATATGCCCTAGAGGCAATAATAAAGTTTTTATTTTATATTTCCTTATTCATGATAAAGGTTTTTTATTCATGCTAGAATTGTATTGATCGGAAACTTAAATACATGTGTGAATACATAAACAAATACCGTGTCCCTAGTAAGCCTCTAGTAGACTAGCTCGTTGATCAAAGATGGTTAAGGTTTCCTAACCATAGACATGTGTTGTCATTTGATAACGGGATCATATCATTAGGAGAATGATATGACGGACAAGACCCATCCGTTAGCTTAGCATATTGAGCATTCACTTTATTGCTATTGCTTTCTTCATGTCAAGTACATATTCCTTCGACTATGAGATTATGCAACTCTCGGATACCAGAGGAATACCTTGTGTGCTATCAAACGTCACAACGTAACTGGGTGATCATAAAGATGCTCTATATGTATCTCCGAAGGTGTTTGTTGAGTTGGCATAGATCAAGATTATGATTTGTCACTCCGATTTCGAAGATGTATCTCCGGGCCCTCTCGGTAATACACATCATAAGAAGCCTTGCAAGAAAAGTGACTAAGGAGTTAATTGCAAGATGATGTATTACGGAACGAGTAAAGAGACTTGCCAGTAATGAGATGGAACTAGGTATGAAGATACCGACGATCGAATCTCGGGCAAGTAACATACCGATGGACAAATGGAATTACGTATGTTGTCATAAGGTTCGACCGATAAAGATCTCCGTATAATATGAGGAGCCAATATGGGCATCCAGGTTCCGCTATTGGTTGTTGACCAGAGAGGTGTCTCGGTCATGTTTACATAGTTCTCGAACCCATAGGGTCCGCACGCTTAACGTTCGTTGACGATATAGTATATAGTATTATATGAGTTATGTATGTTGGTGACCGAATGTTGTTCGGTGTTCCGGATGAGATCACGGGCATGAGGAGGAGTTTCGGAATGGTCTGGATGTAAATATTGATATATAGGATGATATGATTAGGCCAAGGAGTAAAGCCCACGGGGCTTTAGGTCGGTCCAAAAGGACTTTTGCGGAGGCCAGAGGGCCAAACGCCAGAGACCCTGGCATCTGGCCCTGGGCCAGACGCCGAGGCCCATGGCGTCTGGGCCAGACACCAAGGACTCCGGCGTCTGGTCCCGGAAGTTCGAGAAGGACTCTTCCTTGCGGGCAAAACCGACTTTGAGGAGGCTCTTTCTCCAATTTTTGACCCGAGGGCTCAACATATAAATAGAGAGGCATGGCTAGCACCTGGAACACATCAAGAATCACCAAGCCGTGTCCCGGCAACCCTGTCCCCTCTAGTTTATCCTCCATCATAGTTTCCGTTGTGCTTGACGAAGCCCTGCAGAGATTGTTCTTCACCAAAACCGTCACCACGCCGTCGTGCTGCCGGAACTCATTTACTACTTCGCCCGTCTTGCTGGATCAAGAAGGCGAGGACGTCATCGAGCTGAACGTGTGCTGAACGCGGATGTGCCGTACGTTCGGTACTTGATCGGGACGGATCGTGAAGGTGTACGACTACATCAACTGCGTTGATAAACGCTTCCGCTTAGCGATCTTCAAGGGTACGAAGATGCTCTCCCCTTCTCATAGCTATGCATCTCCATGGATAGATCTTGCGTGTGCATAGAAATTTTTTGTTTTCCATGCAACGTTTCCCAACAGATCCTTGGTTCACATTGAGAAGGAACGCAGTGGGAGAAATCAGTGTGAGTCCATTGATGAAGTGAACCGCGGTCCTATGGTGTGTTTGGATTTGAATATTTAAATAAGTGTAACTTCACAACACTTTACTTTTATACTTTATCATGTTTTATTTGAATTATCACTTCATTGGAACCATATGGTGTGTTTGAATTTGAATATTTACATATGAGTACATTTAATTTAAAATGTTGTTGAAATTTGTGCACTGGAATTATGAAGTTTTGAAGTAATATGTTGTGCAAATATCAAGTTTGAATGGAGAATGTAAACAAAATGATGGAAGAATTAACAAAAAAAAAATTGAGTTGAGTTTCAGGAAAAGAACCACGTGCACAATTTATTTGTACCATTGGACTTAATGTGTTAAAGTTTGGGGGTTAAGTTTTAGAGAAAGGGTAGATGCTCTCAAATGTGCAATATATCACTTTGTTTCTTCTGGTAGCCGGGGTCGCTCATCCTCTATTTTCATAAAGGAGTGCCCCCTATGTCCCGAATTACTTATCGCGGAAATGAAGATATATTCATTTCTGTGACAAGTAACAAGACAGAGGGAGTATTAGAGAAGCTATAAAAAAACCATAATGGCCTATTAGCTCATCTAGTTAGAAGGTCGTAGGTTCGAGACCTGCATGGGCCATGATTTTTTTGCATTTCGGGGCGTACTTTTTATTTCTTATTTCATTTATTTTTAATCATGTGCACAAAAATAATAGTAAAAACAATATGGCTTTGTCCGGGATTGAACCGGTGACCTTCATTGTGTTAGGCTGACATGATAACCAACTACTCCACAAAACCAATTGGACAGGTTTGTGCAATAAATTTAGTTGGTATAAACATCGAAAAATCGTATTTCGACGTTACAAAAGATTCTGATAAAATTTACACACTGACAAATAAATGTATTTGCACTGTCCACTTCTTTAAAAGTCGGAATTTGTCAATTTTGTGTAGCTCGAGTGTCAATGTATTTTCTCATGAAAAATTTCACACATATAGTACACATCCATATGTCAATGTGTAATATTTTTATATTTTTTCTAAAACTTTAAGATGTGAGTTTTCTTTTTTCTTTTTAAATAAGCTCCATGGAACTTGAGCACCAAAAGGCTGCACTCCTGACATCTATTTGGGGCAATATCTTCCCGTGATTCAAACGTTGTTTCTTTATTTGCGTGAAAGCACCAACGAAAATCCTTTTCTGAGCCCGGGCTCATCTGCACTCGTGTTGAATCAAAAATTTAAAACAAATACTAGAAAAATTCAAAGAATTCCAATTTTTTTCCCATGGTAGAAAATTTGGTGCGTGAGATCAGGCCCAATTTTCAAATGATTTGGACAACTGAGAAACTCTCGGCAAAAAAGACAAATTCAGGGTCTGTAAAACAGTTTATTGTTCACATACTGTTTTGACACGATTTGTCTTTTTTGCTGAGAGTTACTCAGATGTCCAGATGAGCTAATATTTGGAGCGAACCTCACGCAATAAATTATCTACCATGGGAAAAAAATTGGAATTTTTCTAGTATTTTTTCATTTTTTTTTGATCGGGTGTAGATGAGCCTGGGCACCGAATCGCTGCACTCAAACATTACTTCTTACTTTCTTAGTGCATTGATATTAAATATATGTTACTCATTGTTTTTAGGCACATACACTCTCTCACACGCAGTTCCTTGCAGCGGAAAAAAGTGGTTCGGGGACCGCATCCCGATGTTCTCCACTTTCGCCTCTAGTCATAATGCCCTCATATCTCATTCCTAGGTTGGGAATCCAGGCCTGATTGAGCTGTGTCTATGAGTTCCGGTTTGATGAGTTTTGATCTTTAATCTGTTACTATGAGCACCATAAAGCGACGTGCATGCCACCTGTTTTTATTTGAAAGAACGAGTTGCAAGCCTATTTACTAAATATAAAAAGGGAACTTCTATGGCATGTAGATTGGCCTGTTAGCTCAGTTGGTTAGAGCGTCATGCTAATAATGCGAAGGTCGCAGGTTCGAGACCTGCATGGTCCATGGAATTTTTATTTTTGCTTTGTTCCTTTTTAGTGTTTGTTTGTTTACCTGAAAAAGTTTGGCTTCGCCCGGGGTCGAACCCGGGGACCTTACAGACTGTTTAATCTGACGTGATTACCATGTACAACACGAAACCATGTTACATGACTTGTTCACTATATTTATTTATAGCAGTCCGCATCTTTCAACGATCCAAAATATGCAGTTTCTCTTCTTGCGTGAAAATCAATTGGTACTTTCTCTCTTTACTCCATTTGTATTAAAAATTAGATCGAACTTCATAAAATTCGATCATATTTAACTAAAACGATCAACATCTACAATACTTAAGATGCACAGTATGAAAATAAACTTCTTGATGCATCTAATGATATTGATTTCAGAATATGAAGTTGATAAATTAACAATTGGATGAGTCCGGCGCATGGTGTGTGGATCTTCTTAGACGCCACTTCCTCCCGACGGACGTTGACACCATCACCAGCATTCATCGCACGTCGCCCCGCTTCACCGACGACATCATTGCCTAGGCATGGGTGAAGAACGGCATCTTCACCATTCAATCCACATATCACTTAGCCATGGACGAGCGCGAGCGTCCATCGACAACCGCCATGAGCAGGCACCGGACAGTCGTCGTGCCATCTTGAAGATCACATGCGGGTGCCCTGCTCCCCCTATGGAACGCGTGTTTGCATGGAGAATTGTGTCTAACTCCTTTGCCACTTGGGCCAACAAATTTACGCGCCACCTTGAGCTTACTGATATTTGCCTCCGAGGTGTGGAAAGAGAGGACGGCTTCCATGCGCTATACAGGTGCCTGCTCGCCAAGAATATGTGGAGAAGGGGGAAACAGTTCTGCATGAGGGTACGCACACCCCTCATTTCAGAGTAGAGCCGTGG
>NC_041382.1:47432021-47435051 GCF_002162155.2 Triticum dicoccoides
CATGTTCCACCCACCAACGCGGCTGGAGGAGGCATGGGCTTGCAGGATGATTATTTTCGCAGCTTTAGAGAGTTGCTTACATGTGATAATGGTCTCCAGGTAGAGTTAGAGGCATCCAAAGAGGGCTTGTCACTAGCCCTCGAGAGGACAAAGCTGCCTGTCTTGGTGGAAATGGATAGTGGAGAAGCAATGTCGATGTCGATGGCACATTCTGAGGACTGGTCACAACATCGCCTGCTTGTGGAGGAGATTCGTAGGGTTACAACTGCTGCCGATAGGGAGATTTCTTTTACTCACATTAGTCACTCACATAATAGTAACTCACGTGCTCGCCGCGTACGCCCGTAGTACCCCGCACAACGGTTTGGCTGTGCTTGGGTGTGGACTTCATTGTAAACTTGTCTAAGGCGGATAAGCCTCCTTGAGTAATGAAATCTTCCTTTAGCCCCACAATTTTTTTATGAGTGTTGATATTTTTTCCCTAAAATCTTGGTCACTTATAAATTTTGGCCAAGACAAGTTTATGAGGAAGCGCCAAACTGGGGTTGGTGGGCGATAAGACATTCATTTGTACTTGAAATTATTGCTATGGTCTCGGCAACTTGTGAATTAACACTTGGTGACCCACCCTCCGCCAGACCCCCGCGTCGCCCCGAGCCGGGCGACACGGGGGAAACCCTAGCCGCCCCCGACCAGGCACCCACTCTCCACGCACCCCCACGTCGCCGCCAACGGAGGGCCGGCCGGCGAATTCGCGCCGAGCCCTGGGATGGCGACGGCGGTGCCATTTCTCATTCCCTCGAGCCCCAATCCCTCACCCTCCACCACTCCTCCCCCAACCCAGATATCTGGTTCAGCGGCTCCGGCGACCTCCACCGGCGACTGTAGCCCCCCCAGATTCCCCTGCCCGCTGGCGGCACGAGTGGCTTGCCGCGGCCGCACCCCCTATGTTGGCCCCCGTTCGCCCAGGACGTGATTTGGGTGCTCCTCCCAGCAGGTTACAGTGCTCTCCGGCCGGCCGGCCATGGCGGCCAGGTGTGCCTTGCTTGCTGGGCTACCCCCTCCCCCGCCCACCCTCCTGCCCTAGCGTCGGGCCGACCTCTTCGGAGGCGGCTTGTCCTGCCCGACGGTGCCTATTTCTTGCTGCTCGCCGGTCAGGAATGTAGCTGCGTGCGAGGCCCCTTCAACACCACCGCCTCCAACACCACCACCCCACAGGGACGGCTTCAGCCCGGCGGCCATGGACTTGCGTCCCTTTCCTGTGTTCATGGCCGGCCGGCGCAGTCTCGGACCCGACAAGCCCCGGGAGCTGCGCTCTTTCCGGCTCCTCTGGCTCACTAGCTCCTCGGTGTCTCCGCACCACCACCACCCTGCTGGTTACTTGGTTGGCCGTCCATCCCGGTGCATCTTCGTCTCCAACACTGCTCCAGGAGTTGCGTCCCCTTCTAGCTCCTTGGGCCCGCCGGCACCCTGTTTCTTAGTCCCGGGTGGCCCAGGACTATGCTCCCTTCCAGAACCTGGCTCATCTGGGGCTACAACCACTGTCTAATACCCACCGCCTCTCCTTTCGTTGCAGCCACGCAAGCTCGCCCTCCTCCGGAGTTCGCACGTCCAGCGGCGCCCGATGGCTCTTTCGGCGTCGAGCACGGCTCACCTTCCTGCAGTCGCAACTCGGGCCAAACGCCCGATGATGTCTACTACGCAACCTTCTTCTTGTAGATGTTGTTGGGCCTCCAAGTGCACATGTTTGTAGGACAGTAGCAAATTTTCC
This sequence comes from Triticum dicoccoides, assembly GCF_002162155.2. Classification (NCBI taxonomy): domain Eukaryota; kingdom Viridiplantae; phylum Streptophyta; class Magnoliopsida; order Poales; family Poaceae; genus Triticum; species Triticum dicoccoides. The sequence continues at coordinate 47,433,793 of NC_041382.1, forward strand.
TCAAGTGGATGACCTAAGGTTTATAAATCCGTGGGAGTCGTAGGATGAAGATAGTCTCTCTCAAACCCTCCAACCAAATAACAAAGAGTCTCTTGTGTCCCCAACACACCCAATACAATGGTAAATTGTATAGGTGCACTAGTTCGGCGAAGAGATGGTGATACAAGTGCAATATGGATAGTAGATATAGGTTTTTGTAATCTGAAAATATAAAAACAGCGAGGTAGCAAGTAGTAGAAGTGGGCGAAAACGGTATTGTAATGCTTGAAAACAAGACCTAGGGTTCATACTTTCACTAGTGCAAGTTCTCTCAACAATGATAACATAATTAGGTCATATAATAATCCCTCAACATGCAACAAAGAGTCACTCCAAAGTCAAATAGCGGAGAACAAACGGAGAGATTATTGTAGGGTATGAAACCACCTCAAAGTTATTCTTTCTGATCGATCTATTGGGCTATTCCTATAAGTGCCACAAACAGCCCTAGAGTTCATACTAAAATAACACCTTAAGACACACATCAACCAAGACCCTAATGTCACCTAGATACTCCAATGTCACCACAAGTATCCGCGGGTTTGATTATATGATATGCATCACACAATCTCAGATTCAACTATTCAAACCAAGACAAATAACTTCAAAGAGTGTCCCAAAGTTTCTACTGGAGAGTCAAGACGAAAACGTGTGCCAACCCATATGCATAAGTTCACAAGGTCATAGAACCCGCAAGTTGATCACCAAAACATACATCAAATAGATCACGTGAATATCCTATTGTCACCACAAATAAGCACATGCAAGACATACATCAAGTGTTCTCAAATCCTTAAAGACTCAATCCGATAAGATAACTTCAAAGGGAAAACTCAATCCATTAGAGGGGGAGAAACATCATAAGATCCAACTATAATAGCAAAGCTCGAGGTACATCAAGATCGTGCAAAATCAAGAACACGAGAGAGAGTGGTCAAACACATAGCTACTGGTACATACCCTCAGCCCCGAGGGTGAACTACTCCCTCCTCGTCATGGAGAACACCGGGATGATGAAGATGGCCACTGGTGATGATTTACCCCTTCGGCAGGGTGCCGGAATAGGGTCCCAATTGGTTTTTGGTGGCTACGGAGGCTTGCGGCGGCAGAACTCCCGATCTAGGTTTCTTTTCTGGGGTTTCTATATTTATAGGAATTTTTGGTGTCGGTTTCACGTCAGGGGGGGTCCACGAGTCAACCACAAGGTCAGAGGTCGCGCC
>NC_041382.1:47435232-47438618 GCF_002162155.2 Triticum dicoccoides
GGGGGGGGGGTAGGGCGCTCCCTCCACCCTTGTGGAGGCCTCGTGGCTCTTCTGGCCCAATTATTTAGCTTCGGGGGATTCTTTTGGTCCATAAAAAGAACACCGTAAATTTTCAGCTCAATTGGACTCCGTTTGATATTCCTTTTCTGCGAAACTCCAAAACAAGGAAAAGACACAAACTGGCACTGGGCTCTAGGTTAATAGGTTAGTCCCAAAAATCATATAAAATAGCATATAAAACATCTAAGATGGACAATATAATAGCATGGAACAATCAAAAGTTATAGATACGTTGGAGATGTATCAAGCATCCCCAAGCTTAATTCCTGCTCGTCCTCGAGTAGGTAAATGATAAAAACAGAATTTTTGATGTGAAATGCTAGCAAGTGCACAAGTTTGATCAATGATAATTTCAATCACATTTTCTAGCATCATTATATATAATATTAGTGGCTCCTATCATAAAACTTCTCATGATCAAGTAAAAATCTATTCACATGTTAAAGCATAGATCATAAACTTCCTTGAAAACTAACAAACTATGTTCTCAGTCATCAAACAATTGCAATTCATCTTCTTTTAAGGAAGGGTCTATGTCAGAGCTTTGATTTAGCAAATCCCACACACTCAACTATCATGTAGTCTTCCATGATTGCTACCACTCAGAGCATATTTTTAGAACAAATAGCATCCATCGAACACAGAGAAAGATAGGGGCTTAATGTTTTGCCTCCCAACTTTTTATCATATAGATAATTGTCAACAATAATAATTCATAATCAAATATATTTGAGTGGTCATATACGCTTAGATCTTTCCCCGCCACATGATGCTTGCCAACTAAAGAGTAGGTTGGAATGAGAAGGAATACTACTGACTCTTGCATAAAAGTAAAAGATAGGCACTTCGCAGAGGGAAGCAGGGATTTGCACAGGTGCCAGAGCTCGAAGCTTTTAAAACAGAGATTAAAATAATTTTGATAGGTATGCTTTCATTGCCAAAATAACAACCAAGAGTTCCCAATATCTTCCATACTAGATACATTATAGGCGGTTCCCTAACAGAAAGGTAAAAAATTTACTCCCCCTCCACCAACAATCACATTTCACGGTTGGTCCGAAAAAACGGGTACCGTCCAACTATCAACAATCCTGGGGGAGTTTTGTTTAATTTATTTTCGAGTTTGTTTTTGATCTTTTGATCATAGGACTGGGCATCCCAATTACCAACCATTTTCTCGTGAATGATCAGTGGAGTCCACTCATCGTGAGAATAACCCACCTAGCATGGAAGATACTGACGACCCCTAGTCGCTACATGAGAGATCCGGGCATACAAAAAAGATTATTATTTGAAGGTTTAGAGTTTGGCACATGCAAATTTACTTGGAACGGCAGGAAAATACCGCATATAGGTAGATATGGTGGACACTCATGGAAGAAACTTGGTTCAAGGAATTTGGATGCACAAGCAGTATTCCCGCTTAGTACAGAAATTTAGGCTAGCAAAAGATTCTAAATAACAAGCACCATATGTTGGAGGATCTATAAAAATATAACTTCTATACAAATATGCAATTTCTCTTCTTGTGTGAGAATCAATTGGTACTTTCTCTCTTTACTCCATTTGTAATAAAAATTAGATCAAACTTCATAAAATTCGATCAAATTTAACTAAAACGGTCAACATCTACAATACTTAAGATGTACAATATGAAAATTAACTTCTTGATGCATCTAATGATATTGATTTCAGAATATGAAGTTGATAGATTAACAATTGGATGAGTCCGGCGCATGGCGCGTGGATCTTCTTAGACGCCACTTCCTCCCGACGGACGTTGAGACCATCACCAGCATTCATCGCACGTCGCCCCGCTTCACCGACGACATCATTGCCTAAGCATGGGTGAAGAACGACATCTTCACCATTCGATCCACATATCACTTAGCCATGGACGAGCGCGAGCGTCCATCGACAACCGCCATGAGCAGGCATCGGACAGTCGTCGTGCCATCTCGAAGATCACATGCGGGTGCCCTGCTCTACCTAAGGTACGTGTGTTTGCATGGAGAATTGTGTCCAACTCCTTTGCCACTTGGGCCAACAAATTTACCCGCCACCTTGAGCTTACTGATATTTGCCTCCGAGGTGTGGAACGAGAGGACGGCTTCCATGCACAATACAGGTGCCTGCTCGCCAAGAATTTGTGGAGAAGGGGGAAACAGTTCTGCATGAGGATACGCACACCCCTCATTTCAGAGTAGACCGTGGCAGGAACTGCGTTGGGTACCCCCCGGCCTGGCTGGACCAAGCTAAACACTGACAAGAGTCATGTTCCACCCACCAACGCGGCTGGAGGAGGCATGGGCTTGCAGGATGATTATTTTCGCAGCTTTAGAGAGTTGCTTACATGTGATAATGGTCTCCAGGTAGAGTTAGAGGCATCCAAAGAGGGCTTGTCACTAGCCCACGAGAGGACAAAGCTGTCTGTCTTGGTGGAAATGGATAGTGGAGAAGCAATGTCGATGTTGATGGCACATTCTGAGGACTGGTCACAACATCGCCTGCTTGTGGAGGAGATTCGTAGGGTTACAACTGCTGCCGATAGGGAGATTTCTTTTACTCACATTAGTCACTCACATAATAGTCACTCACGTGCTCGCCGCGTACGCTCGTAGTACCCCGCACAACGGTTTGGTTGTGCTTGGGTTAGGACTTCATTGTAAACTTGTCTAAGGCGGATAAGCCTCCTTGAGTAATGAAATCTTCCTTTAGCCCCAAATTTTTTTTATGAGTGTTGATATTTTTTTCCCTAAAATCTTGGTCACTTATGAATTTTGGCCAAGACAAGTTTATGATGAAGCGCCAAACTGGGGTTGGTGGGCGATAAGACATTCATTTGTACTTGAAATTATTGCTATGGTCTCGGCAACTTGTGAATTAACACTTGGTGACCCACCCTCCGCCAGACCCCCGCGTCACCCCAAGACGGGGACTCGGGGGAAACCCTAGCCGCCCCCGGCCGGGCACCCACTCTCCACGCACCCCCATATCGCCGCCGCCGGAGGGCCGGCCGACGAATTCGCGCCGAGCCCTGGGATGGCGGCGGTGGTGCCATTTCTTATTCCCTCGAGCCCCAATCCCTCACCCTCCACGACTCCTCCCCCAACCCAGATATCTGGTTTAGCGGCTCCGGCGACCTCCACCGGCGACTATAGCCCCCCCAGATTCCCCTGCCCACTGGCGGCACGAGTGGCTTGCCGCGGCCGCGCCCCCTATGTTGGCCCCCGTTCGCCCAGGACGTGATTTGGGTGCTCCTCCCAGCAGGTTACAGTGCTCTCCGGCCGGCCGGCCATGGCGGCCGGGTGTGCCTTGCTTGCTGG
>NC_041382.1:47438828-47507542 GCF_002162155.2 Triticum dicoccoides
CTTGCTGGGCTACCCCCTCCCCCGCCCACCCTCCTGCCCGAGTTTCGGGCCGACCTCTTCGGAGGCGGCTTGTCCTCCCGACGGTGCCTATTTCTTGCTGCTCGCCGGTCAGGAATGTAGCTGCGTGCGAGGCCCCTTCAACACCATCGCCTCCAACACCACCACCCCACAGGGACGGATTCAGCCTGGCGGCCATGGACTTGCGTCCCTTTCCTGTGTTCATGGCCGGCTGGCGCGGTCTCGGACCCGACAAGCCCTGGGAGCTGCGCTCTTTCCGGCTCCTCTGGCTCACTAGCTCCTCGATGTCTCCGCACCACCACCACCCCACCGGTTACTTGGTTGGCCGTCCATCCCGGTGCATCTTGGTCTTCAACACTGCTCCAGGAGTTGCGTCCCCTTCCAGCTCCTTGGGCCCGCCGGCACCCTGTTGCTTAGTCCCAGGTGGCCCAGGACTATGCTCCCTTCCAGAACCTGGCTCATCTGGGGCTACAACCACTGTCTAATACCCTCCGCCTCTCCTTCCATCGCAGCCACGCAAGCTCGCCCTCCTCCGGAGTTCGCAAATTTACTTGGAACGGCAGGAAAATACCGCATATAGGTAGATATGGTGGACACTCATGGAAGAAACTTGGTGCAAGGAATTTGGATGCACAAGCAGTATTCCCGCTTAGTACAGAAATTTATGCTAGCAAAAGATTCTAAATAACAAGCACCATATGTTGGAGGATCTATAACAATATAACTTCTATACAAATATGCAATTTCTCTTCTTGTGTGAGAATCAATTGGTACTTTCTCTCTTTACTCCATTTGTATTAAAAATTAGATCAAACTTCATAAAATTCGATCAAATTTAACTAAAACGATCAACATCTACAATACTTAAGATGCACAGTATGAAAATTAACTTCTTGATGCATCTAATGATATCGATTTCAGAATATGAAGTTGATAAATTAACAATTGGATGAGTCCGGCGCATGGCGTGTGGATCTTCTTAGATGCCACTTCCTCCCGACGGACGTAGACACCATCACCAGCATTCATCGCACGTCGCCCTGCTTCACCGACGACATCATTTCCTAGGCATGGGTGAAGAACGACATCTTCACCATTCGATCCACATATCACTTAGCCATGGACGAGCACGAGCGTCCATCGACAACCGCCATGAGCATGCATCGGACAGTCGTCGTGCCATCTCGAAGATCACATGCGGGTGCCCTGCTCCCCCTAAGGTACGTGTGTTTGCATGGAGTATTGTTTCCAACTCCTTTGCCACTTGGGCCAACAAATTTACTCGCCACCTTGAGCTTACTGATATTTGCCTCCGAGGTGTGGAACGAGAGGACGGCTTTAATGCGCTATACAGGTGCCTGCTTGCCAAGAATTTGTGGAGAAGGGGTAAACGGTTCTGCATGAGGGTACGCACACCCCTCATTTCAGAGTAGAGCCGTGGCAGGAACTGCGTTGGGTACCCCCCCGGCCTGGCTAGACCAAGCTAAGCACTGACGGGAGTCATGTTCCACCCACCAACGCGGCTGGAGGAGGCATGGGCTTGCAGAATGATTATTTTCGCAGCTTTAGAGAGTTGCTTACATGTGATAATGGTCTCTAGGTACAGTTAGAGGCATCCAAAGAGGGCTTGTCACTAGCCCTCTAGAGGACAAAGCTGTCTGTCTTGGTGGAAATGGATAGTGGAGAAGCAATGTCGATGTTGATGGCACATTCTGAGGACTGGTCACAATATCACCTGCTTGTGGAGGAGATTCGTAGGGTTACAACTGCTGCCGATAGGGAGATTTCTTTTACTCACATTAGTCACTCACATAATAGTCATTCACGTGCTCGCCGCGTATGCCCGTAGTACCCCGCACAACGGTTTGGCTGTGCTTGGGTTTGGACTTCATTGTAAACTTGTCTAAGGCGGATAAGCCTCCTTGAGTAATGAAATCTTCCTTTAGCCCCACAACAGAATTTTTGATGTGAAATGCTAGCAAATGCACAAGTTTGATCAATGATAATTTCAATCAGATTTTCTAGCATCATTATATATAATATTAGTGGCTCCTATCATAAATCCTCTCATGATCAAGTAACAAGCTATTCACATGTTAAAGGAAAGATCATAAACTTCCTTGAAAACTAACAAACTATGTTCTCAGTCATCAAACAATTGCAATTCATCTTATTTTCAGGAAGGGTCTATGTCAGAGTTTTGATTTAGCAAATCCGACATACTCAACTATCATGTAGTCTTTCATGATTGCTACCACTCAAAGCATATTTTTAAAACAAATAGCATCCATCAAACACAGAGAAAGATAGAGGCTTAATATTTTGCCTCCCAACTTATTTATCATATAGACAATTGTCAACAATAATAATTCATGGTCAAATATATTTGAATGGTCATATATGCTTAGATCTTTCCCCACCACGTGATGCTTGCCAACTAAAGAGTAGGTTGGAATGAGAAGGAATACTACCGACTCTTCCATAAAAGTAAAAGATAGGCCCTTCGCAGAGGGAAGCAGGGATTTGGAGAGGTGCCAGAGCTCGAAGCTTTTAAAACAGAGATTAAAATAATTTTGAGAGGTATGCTTTCATTGCCAAAATAACAACCAAGAGTTCCCAATATCTTCCATACTAGATACATTATAGGCGGTTCCCTAACAGAAAGGTAAAATTTTTACTCCCCCTCCACCAACAATCACATTTCATGGTTGGTCCGAAACAACGGGTACCGTCCAACTATCAACAATCCCGGGGGAGTTTTGTTTAATTTATTTGTGATTTTGTTTTTGATCTTTTGATCATAGGTCTGGGCATCCCAATTACCAACCATTTTCTCGTGAATGATCAACGGAGTCCACTCATCGTGAGAATAACCCACCTAGCATGGAAGATACTGACAACCCCTCGTCGCTACATGAGCGATCCGGGCATACAAAACAGATTATTATTTGAAGGTTTAGAGTTTGTCACATGCAAATTTACTTGGAACGGCAGGTAAATACCGCATATAGGTAGATATGGTGGACACTCATGGAAGAAACTTGGTTCAAGGAATTTTTATGCACAAGCAGTATTCCCGCTTAGTACAGAAATTCAGGCTAGCAAACGATTCTAAATAACAAACACCACATGTTGGAGGATCTATAACAATATAACTTCTATACAAATATACCCAAACATAACTCATTAAGTTGTCTTCCTTGTCCAACTTCAACTAATTTGATCAAGTTTGAAAATAATTAATGGGGCTCACAATCATAGAAGATGTCTAAGATAATATAGTATATGTGAAACCTCTTTTCCTTCAATATTCTTTCACAGATTGAATTGTTCAAGTGATCAATACTTTGTTTGCTAACCTTCAATAAATTTACCACCTCTACTTCTTATATGTGAAGTCATTACTCCCCATGGGATAAGCATATGAAACATATATAAATTCAGATTTATGATATTCAGTTCATTCAACCATTTACTCATAGGATATAAGTGAAGCACGTGAGTAAATGACAAGCTACTCCAAAAAGATGTAAGTGAAGATCAATGAGTAGTTGAATAATTATGTAACTATGTGAAGACTATCTCTCATAAAAGATTTCAGATTTTAAGTAATTTACTCAAACAGCAAGCAAAACAAAATAAAATGACATTCTAAAAATAGCACACATCATGTGAAGAAGCAAAAACTTAGGCTCAACCGATACTAACCGATAATTCTTAATGAATAAAGGTGGGATGCCTACCGGAGCATCCCCGAGCTTAGATGCTTCAGACTTCTTGAAATATTTTATTGGGATGCCCTGGGCATCCCCAAGCTTGAGCTTTTGTGTCTCCTTAATTTCTTTTATATGATGGTTTCCCTAAATCTTGAAAACTTCATCCACACAAAACTCAATAAGAACTCCTGAGAAAAGTTAGTATAAATCAAATGCAGAACCTTATCATTCTCTACAATAGCAAATCACTAAAATTATTATTTGACATTGCATACTAAATGCCTCTGCACATTTAATACTCCTATTCTCAAATAGAATTATTAAACAAGCAAACATATGGAAACAGTGCAAACATAACAGCAATCTGTCAAAACAGGACATTCTGTAAAGAGTGCAATTGTACTCATACTTCCCTAACTCCAAAAATTCTGAAAATTTACCACACTGTTGAAAATGTGTTGTTACCCATTGTGTAGAAATTTCAAGGTTTTACCATGTTCTGACTTTCCATAAGAATTCAGAAAATGATAGAAAACTTTCTGTTTTCAAAACAACAACATATAGACATGCAAAATAAGCATGGCAAAGGCTATACTTGACATTTTTATTGAACTAAAAGATGAAAAACATTATTTTAATTAGCAGAAAGAGAATACTAATAAAATAAAATGACGCTCCAAGCAAAATTCATATCATGTGGTTAATAAAAATATAGCTCCAAATAAGCTTAGCGATGAACAAAGACGAAAGAGGGGATGCCTTCCGGGGCATCCCCAAGCTTAGGCCCTTGGTTTTCCTTGAATATTACCTTGGGGTGCCTTGGGCATCCCCAAACTCAGGTTCTGTCCACTCTTTATTTCATAGTCCATCAAAACTTTACCAAAAATTTGAAAACTTCACAACACAAAACTCAACAGAAAACTCGTAAGCTCCGTGTATAGTAAAACAAACCATTCACTTTGGTACTGTCAAGACAAAATTCATATTTTTTCTCACATGATGCCTACTGTACCCTATCATTTGTACAATTTATATTAAGCAATATAAGCTATAGAAATTAGAAAACAAGCAAACTATGCATCAAAAACAGAATCTGCAAAAAACAGAACAGTTTGTAAAAATCTGAATTAAAATCACACTTCTGTAACTCCAAAAAAATCTACAAATTAGGAAATAGTAGAGAATTTGTAAATAAATCTTGGGTAAAAATTTCATAGTGTTTCCACGCTCCAGTGAATTTAAACAATTCTGGGACTGGACGCAAAAGTTTCTGTTTTTGCAAAGAATCAAGTCAACTATCAACCACACTATCCAAAAGGTTTTACTTGGCACTTTATTTAAACAAAAGCTATAAAACATGATTACTACAGTAGCTTAATCATGTGAAGACACAAAAACAATAGGGGTAAATATTGGGTTGTCTCCCAACAAGCGCTTTTCTTCAATGCCTTCTAAGCTAGGCATGATGATTTCAATGATGCTCACATAAAAGATAAGAATTGAAATGCAAAGAGAGCATCATGAAGCATATGACAAGCACATCTAAGTCTAACACACTTCCTATGCATAGGGATTTTGTGAGCAAACAATTTATGTAAACAAGAATCAACTAGCAGAGGAAGGCAAAACAAGAGTACCTTCTAGATTTTCAACATATACAGAGGAAACTTGATATTATTGCAACTCCTACAAGCATATATTCCACCCTCATAATAATTTTCAGTAGCATCATGAATGAATCCAACAATATAACTATCACATAAAGCATTCTTTTCATGATCCACAAGCATAGAAATTTATTACTCTCCACATAAGCTAATTTGTTCTCATAAATAGTGGGAGTACCATATTAAACTCGAATACTATAAATTGTTTCCATATTAAAGAATAATGTTCAGAAAAAGGGTAATCATAATTATGACAAGCTTTATAAATATAATCATCACTACTTTTTATAACATAAGTGACATCACAATAATCATCATAAATATCAACTTTGTTCTCATCGTAATCGATTGAAATCTCTTCCAAGATAGTGGAATCATTACTAAATAAAGTCATGACCTCTCCAAATCCACTTTTATCATTAAAATAATATTCAAGACCCTCCAAAATAGTGGGATCACTACTTCCTAAAGTTGACACTCTTCCAAACCCACTTTCATAAATATTGCAATCATCATAAATAGGAGGCATGCTATCATCATAATAAATTTGCTCATCAAAACTTGAAGGACTAAAAATATCATCTTCATTAAACATAGCATCCCCAAGCTTGGGACAAAAATAAATTGCAGCAAATAAATGCTCAAACATGTCATTTTCATCAAACATAGCATCCCCAAGCTGGGGCCTTTGCATATCACAAGCATAATCATTCTCATCATTAATAATATCGATATCACCAATAGTATCGCAATTATTATCACAACTTTCTAAGTTGGTGCCAAAAAGATTTTCAAGATTATAACAAGTATCGTTACTTTCCCAATCATAATCATCATAATGAGTAATAGGCATAACAATAATAGGAGCAACATCATTTGGGAGGGATATCTTTTTACCTTTGCTCCTCCGTCTTTTATTTTTCTTCCTCACATCATGTGTGGGTTTTACACCCTTTTGGAGCTCCTTATTGATGAGATTGGTGAATAAAGAGCTCCTTCTTGTTACCTGATTCATCTTAAGAGAAAAAGGAGGATATTGGGAAACCTCTTCCCCTTCATTAGTATTATCTTCATCTTCTATTTGTTTTGTTTTTTTAAGTAATTGACAATATAAGGATTCTCAATGCAATTTACCACACAATACATATAAATTTCCTCTAGATCAAAATCAAAAAATTTCTCAAGGTTATGTTCTGGAATACCTTTAGTTATACTTCTCATTTCTTCATATCCCAGAAGCAAGCTAAGTTCATTATTATGCGCAAGGGAAATCAAGTCATCACAATTTTTGGACACGATTTGATCATGCAACAATTTCCATTAGAGACTTAAATGACCACGTTCATTGCAAAGCTCACAAGGATGGCTAAAAATATTAAATTTTTCAGCACAAACATCTAGCCTCTCTTGCACACACTTTGTTTCTAAATACTTATGCCTCTTGCAAAATCTATCTCCCCTTTTTGGTATGTAACAACAAACTCTATGCACTCCACAAAAATTGACATGCTTATAAGAAACATTTGTATCATGACTAATGCAATCATCATTAGTACTATGGATATTCAACGAATTCATACTAACAACATTGCAATCATGCTCATCATTCAAAGAGTGTATGTCAAATATTTTATTGCATTCTTCTTCTAGCAATTGAGCAAAATTACCGGAATCCTTATTTTCACGAAAGACATTAAAAAGATGAAGCATATGAGGCAACCTCAATTCTATTTTTTTGTAGTTTTCTTTTATATATTAAACTAGTGATAAAACAAGAAACTAAAAGATTCGATTGCAAGATCTAAAGATATACCTTCACGCACTAACCTCCCCGACAACGGCGCCAGAAAAGAGGTAAGTTGACGGGGTGTTAGTGCCGCTTACCTAGCCTCCCCGGCAACGGTGCCAGAAAAGAGCTTGATGTCTCCTACTCAACCTTCTTCTTGTAGACGATGTTGGGCCTCCAAGTGCACAGGTTTGTAGGACAGTAGCAAATTTCCCTCAAGTGGATGACCTAAGGTTTATCAATCTGTGGGATGCGTAGGATGAAGATAGTCTCTCTCAAACAACCCTGCAACCAAATAACAAAGAGTCTCTTGTGTCCCCAACACACCCAATACAATGGTAAACTGTATAGGTGCACTAGTTCGGCGAAGAGATGGTGATACAAGTACAATATGGTTAGTCGAGTAATCTGAAAATATAAAAACAGCAAGGTAGCAAGTAGTAAAAGTGGGTGAGGGAGTCCCGGATTAGGGGGTGTTCGGATAGCCGGACTATACCTTCAGCCGGACTCCTAGACTATGAAGATACAAGATTGAAGACTTCGCCCCGTGTCCGGAAGGGACTTTCCTTGGTGTGGAAGGCAAGCTTGGGGATGCGGATATTTAGATCTCCTACCATTGTAACCGACTTTGTATAACCCTAACCCTCTTTGATGTCTATATAAATCGGAGGGTTTAGTCCGTAGGACAACATACAACAATCATACCATAGGCTAGCTTCTAGGGTTTAGCATCCTTGATCTCGTGGTAGATCTACTCTTGTACTACCCATATCATCAGTATTAATCAAGCAGGACGTAGGGTTTTACCTCCATGTCGGTGTCAAAACTGGCAGATCTCGGGTAGGGGGTCCCGAACTGTGCGTCTAGGTGGATGGTAACAGGAGACAAGGGACACAATGTTTTACCCAGGTTCGGGCCCTCTTGATGGAGGTAAAACCCTATGTCCTGCTTGATTAATATTGATGATATGGGTAGTACAAGAGTAGATCTACCACGAGATCAAGGAGGCTAAACCCTAGAAGCTAGCCTATGGTACGATTGTTGTATGTTGTCCTACGGACTAAACCCTCCGGTTTATATAGACACCGGAGAGGGTTAGGGTTACACAAAGTCGGTTACAATGGTAGGAGATCTAAATATACACATCGCCAAGCTTGCCTTCCACGCCAAGGAAAGTCCCATCTGGACACGGGGCGAAGTCTTCAATCTTGTATCTTCATAGTCCAGGAGTCCGGCTGAAGGTATAGTCCGGCTATCCGGACACCCCCTAATCTAGGACTCCCTCAGTAGCCCCCGAACCAGGCTTCAATGACGATGAGTCCAGCGCGCAGATTGTCTTCGGCATTGCAAGGTGGGTTCCCCTTCCAGATTTTGTGTACCTGTTGAATAATGTCATGTTCTTTATAAATGCAGCGCTCCTTGGCTTCTACGCCCAATAATGGCCGCCTTCCACATGTCAAACGAATAAGAAATGTCTAGGTGTTTTTACATTGACACCCCTAGCCGCATAAATGAGCCGCCTACTTAAAGGGATGGGGATTCAGATCCAAACCACACCTTCTCCCCTCCGCGAGTAATCACCAGAGCGCATCCAGCAAAGGTCCATTCGACCATGGCCAGCCATCGCAACTCCTCCTCTCGCCCTTCCAGTACTAAGCCTGGAGATTGGGAGAGGTGCTCCATCCTGCATAGCGAGCTAGTATCGCTTCAGACCAAGGGATTCCTCCCTCCGGCCTATATGGTCCCGGTTCGAGCCGGACTCACCACCTATAATGGCGGAGAGCAAGCGGAGAGAGCCCCCAATCCCTCCAAAGGAGAGCGGGTATGCCTCGTCCCTTATCTAATAAGAGGACTTGGATTTCCAATTCATCCATTTCTCCGGGGGCTTCTGGAGTTCTATGGCCTCCAGCTGCACAACCTCACGCCTGCCTCCATATTGCATATCGCGGGCTTCGTTGCCCTTTGCGAGCTGTTCTTGGGTGTTGAGGCTCATTTCGCGCTGTGGAAGAGGCTATTCTGCCCGGTGCCCCGTTCTCAGGAGGGGTCAATATATCAAGTGGGCGGAGCCGAAGTTTGGTGCATCGCCGGGACCGGATATCTATCCGGAACCCCAAAGAAGGCGTCAGAGGACTGGCCTTCAGAATGGTTCTATATAGAGGATGTCCCGCTGCCGGATCCTGTTCGGATCAGCCTCCCTGAATTCAACAGTGCTCCCCTGAAGAAACGCCTAAGATGGCGTCCACAGAGCTCTCGGAGAGAAAGTGACAGGGACATCCTTTACCTGATGGGCCGGATAAGACTATTGGCTCATTCCGGACTAACCATGATCGGAGTCATGGCCGTATGCATCATGCGGGGGGTGCAGCCGCTTCAGTACAGAAGCCACCCCATGTGGGACTTCAACAGGGAGGATGACGCCTCCCGTCACGGCCGTAAAGGGCCGGACTAGGCTGCCGCTCTGATAAAGATCTTGTCCACTTTGTACAAGGGAGAAGAGGAGGAATTCCTCCGCGTCAACCCTCAGGGTGGATTTGCTATGTACAATCCTCCAAGTTGGGTAAGTGGGCAATTTTACTTGTCCATCCGTCCATTATTAATTATATAGTCTAACGACTTCAACGCAGGAACTGCGCCAGGAAGTAAAGGAAATAAACAGCCCTCCTTCGCAGCCCGAGGATCCAGAACAGTCCCTCGGTCCAGCCTCCGAAGAGGATCCGGACTTATATGTGGAGCTGATTGACGGGGTGTTTTATCAGCTGAGCAAGGACAATACCTTGGTGGCCATTACAGCCGATTACCCAGGGCTACTCCTGGCCTCCCAGGTAACTGAGACTGGAGTCCTATCACCTCGAAAGGGCATCCATCCTTGCATGTTTCCAGTTTCCTGACAACAACCGTGTTTTGCAGGGGAGGTTCCTGAGGCGGGAGGCCGAGCCCGCGGCGACTAGCCAACGAGGGGTTGCGGGGCCCCGTGGGGTAAAAAGAAATGTAGTCCGGACTAAGGCACCGGCGCAAAGGTATAGCGCGCCTTTTTATTCCCAGGTGTTATTCCTTCAAGGCATATTAACACTCGCGCTCAGTTTAGGTCAAAGAGACCTCGCCGGACTATATTCGGAGAGGCTGCCAATCATGCCTCCACCAGCCAGGCTCCACAGCCCGGTCCGGAGGCGCAGGCGAACACGAGGCGCGCACCGGACGCTCCTCCGACAGAGGATGCGGACAGGCTGTCTGCCACCCATTCCGAGGTGGAGAGTGCCATGAACCACCAGCGCCGCCGAACAGCTCTTCGCGATGCTTGTTTCTCCCAAGAGGCGTTGGATGCCTTCAATTCAGGAGATGCGTATCTCCGTGCTGCTCAAATGGTCTAGCCAGAGTCACGGAGCAATATGTAAAAGACATACGGGTGAGAAAATTTGATGGTTATATATCAGTAGCCCCCGAGACTTGAAACAGTTAGAAGAACTGATTTAAGGATCATGTAATATGCAGGTTCTTTCAGAGAAGAATACCCAACTGTCCCAGGAGCTAAAAGAGTGCAAAGCCCAACTTGAGGCCGCACTAGCCGCCACAGGGGAGCCCAAGGAGACCCCCACTGGTAATATATGCTTCAAAAAGATAAGTATTATGTGAAGCGCGACATATGTGCGAATCTGACAAAAGAAATTGCAGATGGCGCCAGACTAGATTCGGAGAAGCAACAACTCCTAAGCCAGCTAAAGGCTGGTGAGAGCGTGCTGACAAAGGTGAGGCGGGAGAAGAATGATCTTCAGGATGCCAACACCAAGCTGGGCGTTGAACTAAAAGATGTTCGTGCCCAGCTGTCGGACTCCGCTAAGGAGAATCAGTGGCTTCGACGCGGCATATTTAGTAAGTGCTTAAACGAACTTTGAAAAAAAGTTCGGCGAGGAAGTCGACAAACAGAGTGCTGTCTGTAGGTATGCTAATAGGTCGTCCTGCAGAGGAGATGCCCGGTTCAACGGGTGACCTTCTTCCCGAGCTCTCGCAACTGCACGAGCAAGTTCGGCAGGCGATGCAAGGCGTTGCCCAAGCCTTATGGCCATCCCTCTCCATGCTCGAGGGCCTTGTAGAGCTTGTAGAGAAGCTGAAGGGAACGCGGTGGCGCTTCCTATTGTGGAAGATATCGGCCTGCCGTCAAGGCGCTAGGGAGGCCTGGGCCATGGTGAAGACACGGTACACAAAGGCTGACCCAAACCACATGGCTGAGGTCGGACCTGTGGGGCCCGATGGGAAGGAGATCCCTGTAAGCTTAGTATACGGCCAAGTAGAATTGGCCGCAAAGTATTCCCAACAGGACTGTAAATTAGACAGCCTGTTAGATGGTATTGAAGAGGAATACAGTCAGTCAGAATGACTATGTAATTTAATTGACATTTGTAATGCCTTCTAGCCGGATTTTAGATCGTTTGTCATGGCCGACCTTTTCGCTTCAACCTCGGGACCTGACGGTCCGGAGTGTGTTTAAATACCCTCGCGGTTATTTAAGAATCGGGGTATGCGTGGAGACCAGGCATAGGGGTCATTAGTGCTTGAACAGACAAGTGCCCAACTAGTTATGTTATATTACATGGTTAGTAAGAAACATCTTCCAGGGAGAATAGTTCCGTTAGGGGTTCCTTTCCCTGGGAGGCATGCCCTAAAGTGCATGCCCTTTTTGCGAAAAAGACGCAGGAAAAACATCTAGGGGCATATAAATAAATAAGTAAAAAGATCATCTTTAGTTCACCGACCGAATATTCCCTTAAGAACGCTAGCTTTCGGCTTCACCCAGTCTAAGGTACACATCCGGCTGACCCGGCAGTAACAATCGCAGAGGTGCTCCCTTTACCACCTAGCCGAACAATCGGGAACGTAGGGTTAAGCACAGGAGCCAGGCAACCCAGCTTGGCCATAACTTAAGTTATATCGATGCATATAATGGTGAATAAAAGGCACATGCCGAAGTTTGACACATGTGTTGGGCATGAAGCCCGTATGAATAAGCTTTTGTTTAAAGAAGCCCCCAGGTTTAGTGAGCGCGGTTAGCGCGTCACTTGATGAGCCTTTAAGGGCTATAAGAGAGAAAAGGGGGGAAGGAGAGAAATGTAAGACAGAAAATGTAAAAAATGGACAGAGGAAGGAGACGAACACAGAGTCCGGCGCTAGGCATAGAATCTTCGGAGACGGGCTGCGTTCCATGGGTTCGGTTCGAGTCGGTTATCCGATGCATCTCGCAGGCGGTACGCTCCACCAGTCAGGACTTGGTCGATTATGAAGGGACCTTCCCACTTGGGCTTGAGTTTGTCCTTTTTCTTGTCCGACAGGCGTAGAACTAGTTCGCCAACATTGTAATTTTTGGCACGTACTTCTCTGCTTTGATATCTTCGAGCCTGCTGTTGATAGAATGCAGAACGAGCTTTTTCCACGTCACGCTCCTCCTCCAAAGCGTCCAAACCGTCCTGCCGATCGAGCTCGGCTTCTCTTTATTCGTACATGCGCACTCGAGGTGAGTCATGAATTATGTCGCAAGGCAAAACCGCTCTGCGCCGTACACCATGAAGAATGGTGTGTATCCGGTGGTGCGATTCGGCGTGGTCCGCAGCCCCCAGAGTACGGAGTCGAGCTCCTCTACCCAGTGCGTGTTAGATTCCTTGAGGGACTGCACTAATCTGGGTTTGATGCCCCTCATGATAAGATCATTTGCACGTTCGACCTGGCCGTTAGTTTGTGGATGATAAACGGAAGCATAATCGAGCTTGATGCCCATGTTTTTGCACCAGAGTTTTACCTCATCGGCCGTAAAGTTCGTGCCGTTATCAGTGATGATGCTGTGGGGGACGCCATAACGATGTATGACCGCAGATATAAAGTCTATCACCGGTCCGGATTCGGCCGTTTTAACAGGCTTGGCTTCAATCCATTTGGTGAACTTATCCACCATGACCAGTAAGTATTTTTTCTTGTGGGTTCCGCCTTTAAGGGGTCCAACCATGTCGAGCCCCCAGACCACGAAAGGCCAAGTGATGGGGATAGTTTGGAGGGCGGTGGGTGGCATATGGCTTTGGTTTGCAAAAAGCTGGCAACCGACGCATCGTTGGACCAAGTCCTGAGCGTCTGCCCGGGCCATCGGCCAATAAAAAAGCCTGTACGGAAAGCCTTGCTTACAGGGGACCGAGCTGCAGCGTGATGACCACCGAGTACGTCATGAATTTCAGCCAGCAAGTTACGCCCTTCCTCTTCGGAGATGCACCTTTGAAGGACTCCGGTAGTGCTTTTCTTATAAAGTTCTCCCTCATGGACTTTATAGGCCTTAGATCGCCGCACTATGCAGTGTGCCTTGTTTGGTCCTCTGGGAGTTCCTGCCTAGTAAGGTAGGCTAGGAATGGTTCTGTCCACGGGGCGATGACGGCCATTATTACGTGGGCTGAAGTTGTAATTTCATTGGCAGAGCCTCCGATTATGTCAGATTGTTCGGTGTCGGACAGTGCGGTTGGGTCCGGGCTGTTATTACCAGGTTCCCCTTCCCATACTACGGATGGCTTGAACAGCCTTTCCAAGAAGATGTTGGGGGGGGACTGCATCGCGTTTTGCGCCGATGCGTGCCAGGACGTCTGCCGCTTGATTGTTTTCTCGGGCTATATGGTGAAACTCAAGCCCTTCAAACCGAGCTGACATTTTTAAGATGGCGTTGCGGTAAGCTGCCATTTTTGGATCCTTGGCGTTGAAATCTCCATTTATTTGGGATATTGCGAGATTCGAATCCCCGCGCACCTCTAGGTGTTGAATGCCCATGGATACTGCCATCCGGAGACCATGTAAAAGGTCCTCGTATTCGGCTGCATTGTTGGAGTCTGTGTACATAATCTGGAGTACATATTGAACTGTGTCTCCTTTGGGAGACGTCAAGACGATGCCAGCCCCTAATCCGGCCAACATTTTGGAGCCGTCTAAATGCATGATCCAGTTTGAATATGTGCCGTACTCTTTAGGGAGTTCGGCCTCCGTCCATTCTACGACGAAGTTGGCCAAAACTTGCGACTTAATAGCTCGCTGTGGCTTATAAGTTATGTCGAACGGGAGGAGCTCGATGGCCCATTTTGCAATCCGGCCCATTGCGTCGTGACTGGGGATTATTTCTCTAAAGGTTGTGCTGCTTCGCTCGATGCGGTTCCAGTCTATTTCCATTTTTGAAGGGTTTCCTCATAAATGACGGTCAATCCGCTGCCTCCATCCAAGAGTACCTTGGTGAGGCGAAAGCCGTCCACTATTGGACTGAGGACCAATGCGGCTGGTGCTCGGGCTGTTCGGAATTTAGGTTCATCCCTGGCATTGAAAGTAATAGTCGTGTCCCTCCATGGGTTTATTGTTGCTACTTGATAAACTTCGGCAAGGCTGCAGAGTGTTCTTTTTTCGCATATTATTTGATGCGAAAGTCTCGAAGACTTTGAAGACTGTACTGGTGTCCCTAGGGTGGCTTTCTGCGGCCTCCGGATTTAGGAGGTCTTCGCCAATTTTGGCCACCTGCCGGAGTATCCAACATGCTCTAAGGCTGTGAGTTGGTGTGGCGTCTTCTGTACTATGAATTTTGCAGGGTCCATTGAGCCATCTTTCCAGTACGGTTCCATGCCCTATAGAGGGTTTTGGTTTTTTGGTGTTTAATCCGGGTGTCTGACGATGATGCACCCTTTTATTTCGGACGAGGTTTCTATTTAGGGCCGGATTGTCCCAAAATTTTATTTCGGTTCTCCAGGCGCTTTCCATCGCACAGTACTTTTGTACTATGGACGCCAAGTCAGTGAAGCGTGTAATATCACGACAACTTATGGTGTTGAGGACTCCCTTGTCCGTGCAATTATGGCAGAAGATTAAGATTGCGTCTTCCTCGTGGCAGTCCTTTATCCTGTTCATAACCAGGAGTAATCTGGCCTAGTAATGATGTACTGTTTCTTTGGGCTTTTGCCCGATTTGAGATAGATCGCTTATGTTCGGGTGGGTGGGTGGAATTAAATCCGAAACCTCACCCAATCTGAGACTCAGAGGCCAAGGAATTTCCGAACTCTGAAGTTTGGATTCTTGGATGTTGTCCAATGAATCTAGCCCGTTGCCTGATTCTAAGTTCAGGTCTTGAGTTACATCCTCCCCTCCGCGGGTATCCGGCTTGGAGGGATCGGGAATCCGGACGTAGCTAGTCCTTAAGATAGATGAAGGGTCGCCGCACCGCGCCTCTACCATGGCAACGTGATGGGTGACTTGGGGAGAGTTAGTCTCTCTTAGATCGGGTTTAAGCCCAACCTGGTCGTAATCCGTAGCGACCCCCAGGGCGGAGATGCGATCCAAGAGCTCGTTCATGGAAGAGAGCTCCATTGGATCTAGCTGCTCGGTGAGTTCTGAGCTGACGTGAAGATTGCTTTTGATGACCTGAGAGGTCATCGTCGGTGCAACAGCCGAACAGGCGGTCATAAGAAAACCACCTAGCCGGAGAGTTTGGCCGACAGCCAAAGCTCCCTTAGCAACGGTGCCGTCTTTAAAGACGGGAATAGGCATCCTTCCTAATTGCGACGGCACAGAGGAACTCTCAATGAAAGCACCAATGTCGGTGTCAAAACCGGCGGATCTCGGGTAGGGGGTCCCGAACTGTGCGTCTAGGCGGATGGTAACAGGAGACAACGGACACAATGTTTTACCCAGGTTCGGGCCCTCTTGATGGAGGTAAAACCCTATGTCCTGCTTGATTAATATTGATGATATGGGTAGTACAAGAGTAGATCTACCACGAGATCAAGGAGGCTAAACCCTAGAAGCTAGCCTATGGTATGATTGTTGTATGTTGTCCTACGGACTAAACCCTCTGGTTTATATAGACACCGGAGAGGGTTAGGGTTACACAAAGTCGGTTACAATGGTAGGAGATCTAAATATCCGCATCGCCAAGCTTGCCTTCCACGCCAAGGAAAGTCCCATCTGGACACGGGACGAAGTCTTCCATCTTGTATCTTCATAGTCCAGGAGTCCGACTGAAGGTATAGTCCGGCTATCCGGACACCCCCTAATCCAGGACTCCCTCACTCCATCAAGAGGGCCCGAACCTGGGTAAAACGTTGTGTCCCTTGTCTCCTGTTACCATCCGCCTAGACGCACAATTCGGGACCCCCTACCCGAGATCCGCCGGTTTTGACACCGACATTGGTGCTTTCATTGAGAGTTCCTCTGTGTCGTCACTTTTAGGCCCGATGGCTCCTCCGATCATCCATAACGATGCAGTCCAGGGTGAGACTTTTCTCCCCGGACAGATCTTCGTCTTCGGCGGCTTCGCACTGCGGGCCAATTCACTTGGCCATCTGGAGCAGATGGAAAGCTACGCCCCTGGCCATCAGGTCAGGTTTGGAAGTTTAAACTACACGGCCGACGTCCGCGGGGACTTGATCTTCGACGGATTCGAGCCACAGCCGAGCGTGCCGCACTATCACGATGGGCATGATCTAGCTCTACCGCCGAACAGTGCCCTGGGGGCCGCAGACGCATCGGTTCCGACCCTTAATTCGGAGCCTACTGTGCCGGTCGAGGATGAGTGGTTGGACGCCGCCTCGGGGGCTAAGATCCCAAAGGCGATCGAGCCGAACACCAGCCCCGCACTCCGCAAGGCCCGTGACTCCAAGGGGCCGGATTCCTCTCCGGACTCCGAGCCCTCCGCGCCCCTGCTGATCGAATCCGATTGGGCGCCGATCATGGAGTTCACTGCCGTGGACATCTTTCGGCACTCGCCCTTTGGTGATATTCTGAAATCATTAAAGTCTCTCTCTTTATCAGGAGAGCCCTGGCCGGACTACGGTCAGCAAGGTTGGGATACGGATGATGAAGAAATTCAAAGCCCACCCACCACCCACTTTGTAGCCACTGTCGATGATTTAACCGACATGCTCGACTTCGACTCCGAAGACATCGACGGTATGGACGCCGATGCAGGAGACAATCAAGAACCAACACCTATAAGGCACTGGAAATCCACCTCGTCGTATGACATATACATGGTGGATACCCCAAAATAAGGAGATGGCGATGGAACGGCGGGGGATGACCCCTCCAAGAAGCAACCTAAGAGCCGGCATCAGCGGCGCCGCCCTAAATCCCGCCAAAGCAAAAACGATGATTCCGGCACGGGAGATAATAATACCCCGGATAGCACCGAAGAACACCCCCCTCCAGCAAGATTCAGCACATGAAGATGGAGAAACCAGCCCTCATGATAGAGCGGCAGAAAGAGAGGTCGAGGACGATAATTATATGCCTCCCTCCGAAGACGAGGCAAGCCTCGACGACAACGAATTCGTCGTGCCAGAGGATCCCGTCGAACAAGAGCGTTTCAAACGCAGGCTTATGGCCACGGCAAGTAGCCTCAAGAAAAAGCAGCAACAGCTTAGAGCTGATCAAGATTTGCTAGCCGACAGATGGACTGAAGTCCTCCCGGCCGAAGAATATGAACTCGAACGCCCCTCCAAGAGATACCCAAAGCGCAGGCTGCTGCCCCGATTAGAGGAGGAAGCACCTAAACCTACATCACCAGCGCATGACATGGCCGACCGGCCACCTCGTGGCCGTGACAGAGAGGCCTCTCGGCCCTCCACTCAAGCCACGCCCCGGCGCCGCTCAAAACATACTAAGGCACGGGAAAATGCGCCAGACCTGCGAGACATACTGGAGGACAAGGCAAGGCAAACAAGGTCGATCTACGGATCGCGCGGGCGCCCCACGGCACGTGACGGTGATCGTCACTCTGGATATAATAAATCCGGCCGGGCCGAACACAATAGACAAAGCTCGTTCGAGCTGCGTTGTGATATAGCCCAATACAGAGGCGCCGCACACCCACTATGCTTCACAGATGAAGTAATGGATCATAAAATCCCTGAGGGTTTCAAACCCGTGAACATCGAATCATATGATGGCACAACAGATCCTGCAGTATGGATCGAGGATTATCTCCTTCATATCCACATGGCCCGTGACGATGATCTACACACCATCAAATACCTCCCACTCAAACTTAAGGGACCAGCCCGGCATTGGCTTAACAGCTTGCCGGCAGAATCAATCGGTTCTTGGGAGGACCTGGAAGCCGCATTCCTTGACAACTTCCAGGGCACTTATGTGCGACCACCAGACGCCGATGACTTAAGCCACATAATTCAGCAGCCAGAGGAATCGGCCAGGCAATTCTAGACACGGTTCCTAACAAAGAAAAATCAAATAGTCGACTGTCTTGACGCAGAGGCCCTCGCAGCCTTCAAGAATAATATCCGTGACGAGTGGCTTGCCCGGCACCTTGGACAGGAAAAGCCGAAATCTATGGCAGCACTCACGACGCTCATGACCCGCTTTTGCACACGAGAAGACAGCTGGCTGGCTCGTAGCAATAACTTGACCAACACTACTAGGAAAAGGCCTACTAATGGCGCACCTAATTTGGCCATTAATGGCGCGTTAGTGGTGCGCCATTAGTGCCACGCCATTAGTATATTTTACTAATGGCTCACCACTGGTGCGCCATTAGTATCTGGTATACTAATGGCGGACCTCAGATGCGCCATTAGTATATACAACAGTGCACCATTAGTATGCCTCCCAGGGGCCATGTATACCCAGGTGCTTTGGCATACTAATGGCGCACAACAACAAGATGCGCCATTAGTAACTTCGGCATACTAATGGAGCACTGTTTAATGATGCGCCATTAGTATCCTTTGGCATACTAATGGCACACTGTGATGTGATGCGCCATTAGTATGAATATTAGGGTTTTTTTAATTTTTTAATTTTCTGTTTTTTGCACAGGTTACAAAATGTATAATTGGACAAAATATAGACAGCACACATCAACAATAGATTCATCGAATACAATAGAAGATTAGTCTCTGAATATAATTCATCATATTAGTCTCCGAATACAATTCATCATATTAGTCTCCGAATTGAAAAGACCGAACAAAGATAGAACATTATATTACAAGTCTCGAGACCGCGAGTAGCGAGTTTGTCTTCACATTACAAGTCGATATCGATCATCTAAACTACCATCACATAGAAGAGAGCTGCAGTCATCACGATGAGCATCATCACAATGAAACTCATCTTCATCCGGTTCCTCCAACGCTCCCTCCCCTCTCCCGCTAGATAGCGGGCGTATCTAGATTCGGCCTCGGCCCTAGTGGTGTACCCTTTGTAACTGTTACCGCTGAATCAGTGAACCTGTCTCCGACACTCCTCCCAGTCGTCGTAGACTCCGAGAACCTTACCCTTGTACACGACATACGACGACATCGCTATGCACTAGCCAAACGAAACGTTAGTACCAATTCACAGACAATACATAAGCAATATATAGTATGCAACAGAACGATCGGAAGAGAAAAGCAAGACATTAATAGCATCGATTACATCTAAGTTGAACGACTCTCGAAACCAAAGAGACATACTACAAGTTCATTAAAGTTTAATTACAACATGAGCCAATCGATGTTTCAGAACTAGACATGGCATCACTGCTTTCGACTCGACTCAAGGGACCGGAGCGTGGATGAAGCCGCCGTCTATCGTGGGAGTCATGAAATAACGGGCGTTGTCAACCTGCATTTGTAGCATTGTGTCGATGTCACTGTTGGACGGTTGATTTCTGAGGTAGAACTGCCCCGAGGTACGAAGGACATCTTGATGGATGATTTCCGCAAACTCCGACTAGATGCGAAAGAATTCTTGTCTGATGTCCGTGTCCTGGATTGCCGACACGCTCGCGGCCCAATCTTTGAGTTTACTCGGTAGCAGAAGTTGATGATGGTCCCGTACGATCGCCCGCATGTGATGGATGGCATAGTAGGCACCCTTCTGAACGCCAGGCGGCTGCTTGATGCAGCAGAACGTCGTATTGTGGGAGAACACGTGCTTGCCGTACTTACGAATATGCCTGGTGAAGGTGCCTCCAGATTTGGCGTAGCCGGGGAGAACATCATCAAGAACCTTCTTGACATTTGTGTAGTCTACATTCGACTGACGGTCCGGGTCAAAATACGTGGCCATGGAATATTTGGGGCTTAGGAGGATGAGCGTGCAATGTGTGTCACTGCAGAAAACACGGAATGTTAAAAGAAAAATGACCGAAATCTAAGAATTCATATGTTACGGGGCGGTTGAGGGGAGGACTTACTCGGCAAAGTAAGGCACGAGGAAGTTATCCTTATCTTGGTTTGCCAGAATGACGCCTTCGAGGTAAGAACTCGCGACTTGCCGGTCCTCAGCGCTGCCCAAGATCTTGGCACGCATGTAGAAGGGGTCGACTATCACGATGTCCGGGGTCTTGTTGCGAATGATCCACATCTCCATACTCAGCGAAAATAGCCGAACGAAGGTGTAGTGCAGCGGATGAAGGTTCAACATAGCGTGGATGTCATCAAACCGCAGGACGATCGTACCCCCGATGGAGTTATCCACAACGCCCTTGCCCTCTGGCACCTTGGCCACGAAAACCGAGTATGCCACATCCTTCTCTCTGAGACGCCGCTTCTCCAAAGAAAGAACACTGTCATGCAGACTCCGCATAGCACCGGTTGCAGCATCGAGCATATTTCTCGGTAGCATCGGCCTACCCGCCACATGCACCCTCCTCATTAAATCCTCAGGTGAAGGTGGCCCGTCCTGAGCACGGATCGTACTCGGTGCCGGCTGGCCCGCACCCTTGTTAGTCTTTCTTTTGCGTGCCTTCTTCTTCTCCTGTAATGGGACCGAGTTCTGCTCACAGACCGCCTTCTTGAGTGTGTTGGGGCTGATAATATTTCGCACCTCGCCTATCTGAGGCTCGGTGAAGTCGGCAGCTGGAGGCGTCTCTTGAGAGCTGAACGGCAGACGACGCCTGTTGCAACTTGGCTTCTCCGTGGTACCAGCTAGATCGTGCACGTCTTTTGTTGGGTTGGGTTCTTGAGAAGGAGGCCCCATGAAGTCGCCACTGTACCCATGATCGACAAAGTACTGATCGACGCTGCCAAATGTATCGTCGTCGTCATTCTCATCCTGTGCCATATGCATGTTTGGATCCAGTGGCATAGGGATGTCCGGCACCGTTGCGACGGTCTTGCCATGGGGCCGACTTGGCGCCGACACGACTGGCGGTGTTGTCTTTGGGGTGGTGTCCCCCGCCCCCAAACGAATCTGGCTCTTCGGCCAAAGCAGGGGCCAGCTCAGGCAGGCGCTGAGGGTCATCACGTCATCATCGTCGGCCCCGACGGGTCGAATCGGAGGTAACAACTCGTCGCAGCCTGGAAACACCCGAACCAGTTGAACCCTAAACAAGTTGGGTGGCATCTGGGTACCGTGGAACAAGGGGTTACCCGGTTGAACGATTTTGCCCTTGGCGACATCGACCAACTCGTTGTTCACGAAGTGCAGGAGAATGCACGGAACGACGGCGGCGCCCTTGCGAAAACATGTAGGGCGTCAGGGATGCCTAGTCAAAGGCAAGGAGATGAAGTCCTCGGCCGAGAGAGGCTTAATTAGTTACCGTGATGATGGCGTCGAGCTCGGCTAATGTCGAGGCACCGCCAATGGCGGGCGTGCAGTTGACGGAGGGGCCGCTTGCTGTAGAAGTGCCGGCCCGTGTACACCCGGGTGCATTAAGCTCCCGTGCCGGCGTCGGAGACACCAATGCCGCCTCCGCCGGAGACACCAATGGCCTCGCCATCGTGTTCTGCGAGTTGCTGGCCGTGAAGGAATCGGGGGCGGCCCCTGTTGGCCGCCCGCAATCCACGCACTCAACCCCTGGATCAAGGTAGGCACAATGGCGGTGATCGTCGCTCCGAGTTGTTGTTGCACTTGCTCTTGGACAATCTCCGGAATCCGCGCCACCTGTGCCTTGAGTTCTTGAACCTCGCGCTCCTGGCTTTCCGAGCTGGTCTTTTTCTCCTTTCGCCCACCAGTGTTATAGTATGACGACCATTTTGTCGACAAGCCTTTGCCGGCCACACGACCAGCTGACGTCGGCTTACTAAGCATATCCTTGTTCTTCATTACATTCAACGCCCTATTTAGAGTGGTGTCCCAAGGGTTGCTCACTAGTAGAAAACCGGCCTTTTGTCCCGGTTCGTAAGGGCCTTTAGTCCCAGTTCCCGAACCGGGACTAAAGGGTCGTTACTAATACCCTCACCCTTTAGTCCCGGTTTAAACCAGAACTGGGACAGATGGGCCTCCACATGGCCTGCGCGCCGAGCCCAGGCAGGAGGGCCTTTGGTCCCGGTTGGTGGCACCAACCGGGACCAATAGACCTCCACGCGTCAGCATTTCTGTGGCTAGGGTTTTTGGTTTTTTTTAAAGGGGGCGGGGTTTTGGGGTTTTGGGGGGTTAATTTAGGTATTTCATATATTGTGTTAGATAGCTAATTAATAGAGAGAAGTGTCCTCTCTTATGTCCGTGCTTGGTCGACGCTACGTACTATATATACATACGTATAGAGAGGACTAGGCACACTACCTAGCTAGTAAGCAAACGAAGGAAACAGAAGATCGTCATGAACATATATGCATACAGAGAGAAGTGATATCGACCACCTCTCCTTCTCCGAGAGATTGGTCGAACACCAAGTTCTCGTATATCTATCGTCCGACACTACCAGCTACATATATACAATAATTATCTTTTACAAATATAATCTCTTAAATTATGGACGCCTGGTCCACATAGTATTCTCCGTCTTCAGCGATCACGTGGTCAAGAAAGAATGCCGCCAATTCCTCTTGAATTGCTCGCATGCGATCTGGTTCTAGGAGTTCATCCCGCTGCCGAAACATATAATTTGAAGAAGGGGGTCAATACATATATATATATATATATATATATATATATATATATATATATATATATGAATGAATGAAACTCAACACAAATGATGGTAATAAACAAAAATTGTGAATATTATTTCTTACGCACTTCATATTGTTTCTCAGAGTACCCGCCCCGCTCACAGGTCATGTGGCGGATGGACTCTCAGACGTAGTATCCACAGAAATCATTCCCTTGCTCCTGCCACAACCACTTTACAAGAAATAGAGGTCAATCAAACAGATAAGCAATAATGCCAAATGGTATTGATGAAACTAGCGCTTGAATCAATAGCTAGGAGACACGCGGAACATGGTACTATAGTACTTACTTTCGGGTATCTAAATTCCAGCTCCTTCGGGAGTCCCGGGGATTTTGTGCTGAATTTTCTCCAAACACTGCCAGACAAAAGAAAACAATTACTTGATATCAGGAAATGAACAAATTTGCTGATATGGTGGATAATGATTGATTTAACTTACTTCTTGAGGATTTCAATCATGTCTGCATACTCCTGAGGATCTTTTCGTCTCGAGTCCAAGACAGTTACTACTCACTTCTCAAGCCTAATCTCCAGGAGAATATAGTGGAAACTACGCACGCATGCATAACTCATCAATTACATTACTATAACCTGGACTAATATATAAGGGAAACCGAATATGCACAAGACAACACTCACTTGAAGTTGTAAGGAAAGATTATTATATCTTTGTGTTCATTTATTTTGAATGATCATAGCAAGTTGGCCTCAGTATCTGCGGCATGATCTTTAACCTGAACTGCATCTATGAGATTTGTGTTAATGAACCCAATATCACCGATTTGTCTTTTCTTCAATTCGGCAATCTTCAATCTGCATAATATAGTGAGGATAATTATAAATACATGCAATGAAAGAGCTAAGCTACATAGAGAGACTTAATGACAGAAGTAGTAGTACTTACAGACAGTAGCAGGTGACCGTTGCTTTATCGAGGGCCAATTGATTGAAAAACTGATAGAACTCCTCAAATGGAATATGCAACAGTTCAATTCCAACGAGGTCATGCTCCGGTTTAACTCTCATATACAAAGTATCCCTCCCCCCAGACTCTCTACAGGTTTTCATGTACCAATCATGCAATCTTTGCATCATCGTTGTTAGAGATCTTACATCTTTGACGAGAGGCTTCCCGTACTCGTATCTCTGTATCTGCACGTCCAGGAAATCATAATCTACATCGTCGGGCAGGTAATCGTCAGGATTGTTATAACTGGGCGCCATCCTCGGATCGACGCTAGGCACCTTGAGCGGGGGGCACGATTGCTTTACTTGTTCGCCGAGCTGGGCAATTTGTTTCCCAGCTGCTCGTCGTTCTTTCAGCCTTTGATCACTGACTGTACTTCCCGACCGCGACACTTCGGCCCATGTCTTTGCAATAATGCGCTCATAGTTGCCTTTCGGCGGAGACTTGGGTGGTTTTGCCAGGGCAGCCAGAGTGCGCTTCACTTTCACCCGATCTAGCTTCTCTTTCGGAGGTGGATTTCTCTTTGCTTTCAACCCTTCAAACCAGTCATCCACCTCGGTTTGCGCGATCCTCGCGTTCTCCTCCAGGGTCCTCTCGTATGGTAACTTCTCTGGAGTCTTCATAGAAGGACCGAATCTGTATTTCCTCCCGCTTCTGGCTGTACTGCTAGACGCCGGCAGAGCAGACGGAGCGGCAGTCTTCTTGACTTGCTTACGAGGCGGAGGAGAAGGACTACGACGTGCCGGAGCAGCTGCCGGAGCAGCTGCGGGTCTCTTCCGCCCTTGCTGACGAGGCGGAGAAGGAGGAGGCTGGCTGCTCGGGCGCGCCGGCGCAGGCGGAGAAGGAGGCGGAGTGCCGCCACGCGCCTGAGAAGGAGCCGGGCGAGGGCCCTGATCGTCACTCACCGGAGGAGGAGGCGGAGTGCCCTGACTCGCCGGAGGAGGAGGAGGAGGCGGAGGCGTCCAGTTCGGAAGGTTGATGAGCTCCTTCCGCCATAGGCATGGAGTCTTCAGAGAAGAACCCAGCCGAGTCTCCCCTTCTCCAGTAGGGTGGTCAAGCTGGAGGTCCTCAAATCCCTCCGTTATTTCATCCACCATCACCTTAGCATATCCTTCTGGAATCGGCCGGCAGTGAAAAGTTGCGCCGGGTTCATTAGGAAAAATAGAGCCAACAGCCGCCTTGACCTTCAAATTCATCCATTGCGTCATAAGGTGGCAAATTTGAGCCTCCGTGATAGCATCCACGGGATAGCTGGCAGGAGCCATCAAGACAAGCTCCGGCTGAAGCAGCTCGGTGGAAGCCACGCTGCTACTCCGCTGAGATGGCGGGGTAGCTTCAGGGGAAGCTTCAGCAGTTCGTTTGTTGCGATTTGCTTCTAGTTCCTCTATCCCGAGTACCCTTTCTTTAAGCGCCTGCAGTTCGGACTGCTGCACTTTCTTCCTCCTCTCCTGGATATTGTAACCGCTTGCATCCGGAAACCCAGCCTTCCACGGAATGGAGCCTGGCGTGCCTCATGTCCGTCCAGGGTGCTCAGGATTTCCGAGGGCCTTTGTGAGCTCGTCGTTCTCTCTATCTGGAAGGAACGTCCCTTTCTGCGCTGCAGCGATATAGTACCGAAGCTTCTTCAAGGGTATGTCAAGTTGCTCATCCGTCCAAATGCACTTCCCTGTTACAGGGTCCAAGGTTCCGCCAGCCCCGAAGAACCAAGTCCGGCAACGGTCTGGCCAGCTCATTGTCTCTGGTTCGATCCCTTTTGCAAGAAGATCATTCTCAGCCTTGGCCCACTTAGGCCGGGCTACGAGGTAGCCACCTGACCCCGTGCGATGGTGAAGCTTCTTCTTCGCAGCATTTTTTTGTTTGTCGCCGACATCTGCTGACTCTTTTCCGATGTCTTGTAGGCCACAAATGCAGGACAGTCATCTCCGATCTTCTCATATATGCCCTTGAATTCTGGTGTCTCTTTTTTCTCGACAAACCTATTCAGGTCATTCTTCCACCTCCTGAATAGGTCTGCCATCTTCTTAAGAGCAAAAGACTTGATTAATTGCTCAACTGGCTTCTCCGGATCATCCTCTGGCGGTAGGGTGAAATTTGTCTTCAGCTCAGTCCAAAGATCATTTTTCTGCATATCATTGACGTAAGACACCTCAGGGTCTTCTTTAGCTGGCTTGAACCATTGCTGGATGCTGATCGGGATCTTGTCCCTAACCAGAACCCCGCACTGAGCAACAAATGCCTTCTTTGTTCGGATGGGTTCAATAGGTTGGCCGTCAGGCGCGATTGCTATGATCTCAAACCTTTCATCCAAGCTCAACTTTTTCTTCGGGCCTCGTCTCTTTACCTCAGTTGTGCTCGATCCGGAGGGCTAGAAAAAAGAGCAAAGACTTAATTAATATGTGTACATACCAAAACAATGAATGCATCAATTAGCTAGTCAGCACAGGCTTAACTAATATATATACCTGGCCGGACTCGGTTCGGTCACCGGAGCCGTCATCACGGTCTCCTTCTTGCACCAGCATTGGGTCACCGGAGCCGTCCTCACCTTCTTCTTCTTGCACCGGCATTAGGTCACCAGAGCCAGCTTCTTCACCCTCTCCTTCGAGAGTACCATCGGTGTCGTTGAGATACAACGAGACGGCATCACTTCCTTCTGCGATTATGTCCCTCAACATCGCTTCGTTTGCTTCGTCTCGGGTGGTGTCCAGAGTTTCTACAAATATTTACAACATGGCAATTATTATTCAAACAGGACAAATGGATATATTAGTGGCAAACGTAGAACTAGCTAGCTAATCATAGTAAGGAATCATATATATTAATTAGTGGCCTCGACGCTGCTTCTCTAGGGTTTGGGGTGGCCTCGAGAACGCTTCAAGGGTTTGGGTGGCCTCAACTAATGGCCTTAGGTACACATCAATGTCGTTGCCGGGTTGCTTAGGGCCTTGGATGAGAATTGGCATCATAATGAACTTCCGCTTCATGCACATCCAAGGAGGAAGGTTATACATACATAGAGTGACCGGCCAGGTGCTGTGATTGCTGCTCTGCTCCCCGAAAGGATTAATGCCATCCACGCTTAAAGCAAACCATACGTTCCTTGGGTCCTTTGCAAACTCATCCCAGTACTTTCTCACGATTTTTCTCCACTGCGACCCATCAGCGGGTGCTCTCAACTTCCCGTCTTTCTTACGGTCCTCACTGTGCCATCGCATCGACTTGGCATGCTTTCCGTTTCTGAACAGACGTTTCAACCGTGGTATTATAGGAGCATACCACATCACTTTCGCAGGAACCCTCTTCCTGTGCGGATCGCCATGAACATCACCAGGGTCATCTCGTCTGATCTTATACCGCAATGCACCGCATACGGGGCATGCGTTCAGATCCTTGTATGCACCGCGGTATAGGATGCAGTCATTAGGGCATGCATGTATCTTCTCCACCTCCAATCCTAGAGGGCATATGACCTTCTTTGTTGCGTATGTACTATCGGGCAATTCGTTATCCTTTGGAAGCTTCTTCTTCAATATTTTCAGTAGCTTCTCAAATCCTTTGTCAGGCACAGCATTCTCTGCCTTCCACTGCAGCAATTCCAGTACGGTACCGAGCTTTGTGTTGCCATCTTCGCAATTGGGGTACAACCCTTTTTTGTGATCCTCTAACATGTGATCGAACTTCAGCTTCTCCTTTTGACTTTCGCATTGCGTCCTTGCATCGACAATGACCCGGCGGAGATCATCATCATTGAGCACATCGTCTGGTTCCTCTTGATCTTCAGCACCTTCACCCGTTGCAGCATCATTGGGCACATTGTCTGGTTCTTCTTGATCTTCACCAGCTCCCCCCGTTGCAGCATCACGGTATTCAGGGGGCACGTAGTTGTCATCGTACTCTTCTTCTTCGTCGTCTTCCATCATAACCCCTATTTCTCCGTGCCTCGTCCAAACATTATAGTGTGGCATGAAACCCTTGTAAAGCAGGTGGGTGTGAAGGATTTTCCGGTCAGAGTAAGACTTCGTATTCCCACAATCAGGGCATGGACAACACATAAAACCATTCTGCTTGTTTGCCTCAGCCGCATCGAGAAACTCATGCACGCCCTTAATGTACTCGGAGGTGTGTCTGTCATCGTACATCATTACCGGTTCATCTGCGTGTATTATACATAATTAAGTGTCCAAATTAATAAAAGTTCATCATGACATGCATTAAAAGCAAAGTACATACATAGTTCTCATCTAACAACATATAGCTCTGCAGAGCATCTAATTAATTAAACCATACATTGAAACTATGTAAAACATTTTAATGCGAAAACAAAGGCGATCATAATCGCAACCAAGGTAACAATTGATCCAACGGCATAATGATACCAAGCCTCGGTATGAATGTCATATTTTCTAATCTTTCTAATCTTCAAGAGCATTGCGTCCATCTTGATCTTGTGATCATCGATGACATCCGCAACATGCAACTCTAATATCATCTTCTCCTCCCCAATTTTTTTTATTTTTTCCTTCAAGAAATTGTTTTCTTCTTCAACTAAATTTAACCTCTCGACAATAGGGTCGGTTGGAATTTCCGGTTCACATACATCCTAGACAAATAAAATCTATGTCACGTTGGTCCGCATAATTTTCATAAACAATAAATGAACCAATAGTTATAAAGATTAATGTATATACCACATCCGAATCATAGGCAGGACGAGGGCCGACGGGGGCGGATACCAAAACCATCGCACTATATAAGATGCAATTGTTGGGTTTCGTAGTAATTTCAAAAAATTTCCTACGCACACGCAAGATCATGGTGATGCATAGCAACGAGAGGGGAGAGTGTGATCTACGTACCCTTGCAGATCGACAACGGAAGCGTTTGGTTGATGTAGTCGTACGTCTCCACGGCCCGACCGATCAAGCACCGAAACTACGGCACCTCCGAGTTCTAGCACACGTTCAGCTCGATGACGATCCCCGGGCTCCGATCCAGCAAAGCGTCGGGGAGGAGTTCCGTCAGCACGACGGCATGGTGACGATCTTGATGTTCTACCATCGCAGGGCTTCGCCTAAGCACCGCTACAATATGATCGAGGTGGACTATGGTGGAAGGGGGCACCGCACACGGCTAAGGAACGATCACGAAGATCAACTTGTGTTCATGGGGTGCCCCTTGCCTCAGTATATAAAGGATGGAGGAGGAGGAGGCCGGCCAAGGCAATTGGTGTGGCCAGTATGTGGAGTTCTACTAGGACTCCAAGTCCTAGTAGGAGTCCACCAAGAGGGGAGGAAGGGAGAAGGAAGTGGAGGAGAAGGAAAGGTGGCCGGCCCCCTTTTCCCTAGTCCAATTCCGACTAGAGGGGAGGGGGGGCGCAGCAGCCCCTTGGCCCTTTCTCCTCTTCCCACTAAAGCCCATCAAGGCCCATTGCTTCTCCCGTAACTACCCGGTACTCCGAAAAATACCCGAATCACTCGGAACCTTTCCGATGTCCGAATATAGTCGTCCAATATATCGATCTTTACGTCTCGACCATTTCGAGACTCCTCGTCATGTCCCCGATCTCATCCGGGACTCCGAACTCCTTCGGTACATCAAAACTCATAAACTCATAATATAACTATCATTGAAACCTTAAGCGTGCGGACCCTACGGGTTCGAGAACGATGTAGACATGACCGAGACATGTCTCCGGTCAATAACCAATAGCGGGACCTGGATGCCCATATTGGCTCCTACATATTCTACGAAGATCTTTATCGGTCAGACCGCATAACAACATACGTTGTTCCCTTTGTCATCGGTATGTTACTTGCCCGAGATTTGATCATCGGTATCCAATACCTAGTTCAATCTCGTTACCGGCAAGTCTCTTTACTCGTCCTGTAATACATCATACCGCAACTAACTCATTAGTTGTAATGCTTGCAAGGCTTAAGTGATGTGCATTACCGATAGGGCCCAGAGATACCTCTCCGACAATCGGAGTGACAAATCCTAATCTCGAAATACGCCAACCCAACATGTACCTTTGGAGACACCTGTAGAGCTCCTTTATAATCACCCAATTACGTTGTGACGTTTGGTAGCACACAAAGTGTTCCTCCGACAAACGGGAGTTGCATAATCTCATAGTCATAGGAACATGTATAAGTCATGAAGAAAGCAATAGCAACATACTAAATGATCGGGTGCTAAGCTAATGGAATGGGTCATGTCAATCAGATCATTCATCTAATGATGTGATCCCGTTAATCAAATAACAACTCTTTGTCCATGGTTAGGAAACATAACCATGTTTGATTAACGAGCTAGTCAAGTAGAGACATACTAGTGACACTCTGTTTGTCTATGTATTCACACATGTATTATGTTTCCGGTTAATACAATTCTAGCATGAATAATAAACATTTATCATGAAATAAGGAAATAAATAATAACTTTATTATTGCCTCTAGGGCATATTTCCTTTAGTCTCCCACTTGCACTAGAGTCAATAATCTAGTTCACATCGCTATGTGATTAACACCAATAGTTCACATCTTTATGTGATTGGTTCACATCTCCATGTGACTAACACCCAAAGGGTTTACTAGATTCAATAATCTAGTTCACATCGCTATGTGATTAACACCCAAAGAGTGATCATGTTTTGCTTGTGAGAGAAATTTAGTCAACGGGCCTGCCAAATTCAGATCCATATGTATTTTGCAAAATTCTATGTCTACAATGCTCTGCACGGAGCTACTCTAGCTAATTGCTCCCACTTTCAATATGTATCCAGATTGAGACTTAGAATCATCTGGATCAGTGTCAAAAACTTGCATCGACGTAACCCTTTACGACGAACCTTTTTGTCACGTCCATAATCGAGAAACATATCCTTATTTCACTAAGGATAATTCTGACCGTTGTCCAGTGATCTACTCCTAGATCACTATTGTACTCCCTTGCCAAATCAGTGCAGGGTATACAATAGATCTGGTATACAGCATGACATACTTTATAGAACCTATGGCCAAGGCATAGGGAATGACTTTCATTCTCTTTCTATCTTCTGCCATGGTCGGGCTTTGAGTCTTACTCAACTTCACACCTTGTAATACAGGCAAGAACTCTTTCCTTGACTGCTCCATTTTGAACTACTTCAAAATCTTGTCAAGGTATGTACTCATTGAAAAAACTTATCAAGCGTCTTGATCTATCTCTATAGATCTTGGAGCTCAATATGTAAGCAGCTTCACCGAAGTCTTTCTTTGAAAAACTCCTTTCAAACACTCCTTTATGCTTTACAGAATAATTCTACATTATTTCCGATCAACAATCTGTCATTCACATATACTTATCAGAAATGCTGTAGTGCTCCCACTCACTTTCTTGTAAATACAGGCTTCACCGCAAGTCTGTATAAAACTATATGCTTTGATCAACTCATCAAAGCGTATATTCCAACTCCGAGATGCTTGCACCAGTCCACAGATCGATCGCTGGAGCTTGCACATTTTGTTAGCACCTTTCGGATTGACAAAACCTTCTGGTTGCATCATATACAACTCTTCTTTAATAAATCCATTAAGGAATGCAGTTTTGTTTATCCATTTGCCAGATTTCATAAAATGCGGCAATTACTAACATGATTCGGACAGACTCAAGCATAGATACGAGTGAGAAGCTCTCATCGTAGTCAACACCTTGAACTTGTCGAAAACCTTTTGCGACAATTCTAGCTTTGTAGATAGTAACACTACTATCAGCGTCCGTCTTCCTCTTGAAGATCCATTTATTCTCAATTGCTTGCCGATCATCGGGCAAGTCAACCAAAGTCCAAACTTTGTTCTCATACATGGATCATATCTTAGATTTCATGGCCTCAAACCATTTCGCGGAATCTGGGCTCATCATCGCTTCCTCATAGTTCGTAGGTTCGTCATGGTCAAGTAACATGACCTCCAGAATAGGATTATTGTACCACTCTGGTGCGGATACCACTTTGGTTTACCTACGAGATTCGGTAGTAACTTGATCTGAAGTTACATGATCATCATCATTAGCTTCCTCACTAATTGGTGTAGTAGTCACAAGAACAAATTTTTGTGATGAACTACTTTCCAATAAGGGAGAAGGTACAATTACCTTATCAAGTTTTCTACTTTCCTCCCACTCACTTCTTTCGAGAGAAACTCCTTCTCCAGAAAGTTTCCATTCTTAGCAACGAATGTCTTGCCTTCGGATCTGTGATAGAAGGTGTACCCAACAGTTTCCTTTGGGTATCCTATGAAGACATATTTCTCCGATTTGGTTTTGATCTTATCAGGATGAAACCTTTTCATATAAGCATCACAATCCCAAACTTTAAGAAACGACAACTTTGGTTTCTTCCCAAACCACAGTTCAGATTGTGTCGTCTCAACGGACTTAGATGGTGCCCTTTTAAACATGAATGCACCTGTCTTTAATGCATAACCCCAAAACGATAGTGGTAAATCGGTAAGAAACATCATAGGTCGCACCATATCTAATAAAATACGGTTATGACGTTCGGACACACCATTACATTGTGGTGTTCCAGGTGGCGTGAGTAGTGAAACTATTTCACATTGTTTTTAACTGAAGACCAAACTCGTAACTCAAATATTTGTCTCCGGGATCAGATCGTAGAAACTTTATTTTCTCGTCACGATGATTTTCCACTTCACTCTGAAATTCTTTGAACTTTTCAAATGTTTCAGATTTATGTTTCATCAAGTAGATATACCCATATCTTCTCAAATCATCTGTGAAGTTCAGAAAATAATGATATTTGCCGTGAGCCTTAACACTCATCGGACCGCATACATCAGTATGTATTATTTCCAATAAGTCAGTTGCTCGCTCCGGAGAACGGAGTCTTAGTCATCTTGCCCATGAGGCATGGTTCGCAAGCATCAACTGATTCATAATCAAGTGATTCTAAAAGCCCATCAGCATGGAGTTTCTTCATGCGCTTTACACCAATATGACCTAAACGGTAGTGCCACAAATAAGTTGCACTATCATTATTAACTTTGCATCTTTTGGTTTCAACATTATGATTATGTGTATCATTACAATCGAGATCCAATGAACTATTTTCATTGGGTGTGTAACCATATAAGGTTTTATTCATGTAAACAGAACAACAATTTATTCTCTTACTTAAATGAATAACCGTATTACAATAAACATGATCAAATCATATTCATGCTCAACACAAACACCAAATAACACTTATTTAGGTTCAACACTAATCCCGAAATTATAGGGAGTGTGCGATGATGATCATATCAATCTTGGAACCACTTCCAACACAAATCGTCACTTTACCCTTAACTAGTCTCTGTTTATTCTGCAACTCCCGTTTTGAGTTACTAATCTTAGCAACTGAACTAGTATCAAATACTTAGGGGTTGCTATAAACACTAGTAAAGTACACATCAATAACATGTATATCAAATATACTTGTGTTCACTTTGCCATCCTTCTTATCCGCCAATCACTTGGGGTAGTTCCGCTTCCAGTGACCAGTCCCTTTGCAGTAGAAGCACTTAGTCTCAGGCTTAGGACCAGACTTGGGCTTCTTCACTTGAGCAACAACTTGCTTGCTGTTCTTCTTGAAGTTCCCCTTCTTTCCTTTGCCCTTTTCTTGAAACTAGTGGTCTTGTTAACCATCAACACTTGATGTTTTTCTTGATTTCTACCTTCGTTGATTTCAGCATCACGAAGAGCTTGAGAATTGTTTCCGTTATCCCTTGCATATTATAGTTCATCACGAAGTTCTACTAACTTGGTGATGGTGACTAGAGAATTATGTCAATCACTATCTTATTTGGAAGATTAACTCCCACTTGATTCAAGCGATTGTAATACTCAGACAATCTGGGCACATGCTCACTAGTTGAGCGATTCTCCTCCATCTTTTAGCTATAGAACTTGTTGGAGACTTCATATCTCTCAACTCGGGTATTTGCTTGAAATATTAACTTCAACTCCTGGAACATCTCATATGGTCCATGACGTTCAAAACGTCTTTTGAAGTCCCGATTCTAAGCCGTTAAGCATGGTGCACTAAACTATTAAGTAGTCATCATATTGAGCTAGCCAAACGTTTATAACGTCTGCATCTGCTCCTGCAATAGGTCTGTCACCTAGCGGTGCATCAAGGACATAATTCTTCTGTGCAGCAATGAGGATAAACCTCAGATCACGGATCCAATCCGCATCATTGCTACTAACATCTTTCAACAAATTTTCTCTAGGAACATATCAAAATAAACACAGGGAAGCAACAACGCAAGCTATTGATCTACAACATAATTTGCAAAATACTACTAGGACTAAGTTCATGATAAATTAAAGTTCAATTAATCATATTACTTAAGAACTCCCACTTAGATAGACATCCCTCTAATCCTCCAAGTGATCACGTGATCCAAATCAACTAAACCATGTCCGATCATCACGTGAGATGGAGTAGTTTCATTGGTGAACATCACTATGTTGATCATATCTACTATATGATTCACGCTCGACCTTTCGGTCTCTATGTTCCGAGGCCATATCTGCATATGCTTGGCTCGTCAAGTATAACCTGAGTATTCCGCGTGTGCAACTGTTTTGCACCCGTTGTATTTGAGCGTAGAGCCTATCACACCCGATCATCACGTGGTGTCTCAGCACGAAGAACTTCCGCAACGGTGCATACTCAGGGAGAACACTTCTTGATAATTTAGTGAGAGATCATCTTATAATGCTACCGTCAATCAATGCAAGATAAGATGCATAAAAGATAAACATCACATGCAATCAATATAAGTGATATGATATGGCCATCATCTTGTGCTTGTGATCTCCATCACCGAAGCACCGTCATGATCACCATCGTCACCGGTGCGACACCTTGATCTCCATCGTAGCATCATTGTCGTCTCGCCAATCTTATGCTTCCACGACTATCGCTACCGCTTAGTGATAAAGTAAAGCATTACAGCGCGATTGCATTGCATACAATAAAGCGACAACCATATGGCTCCTGCCAGTTGCCGATAACTCGGTTACAAAACATGATCATCTCATACAATAAAATTTAGCATCATGTCTTGACCATATCACATCACAACATGCCCTGCAAAAACAAGTTAGACGTCCTCTACTTTGTTGTTGCATGTTTTACGTGGCTGCTACGGGCTTAAGCAAGAACCAATCTTACCTACGCATCAAAACCACAACGATAGTTTCTCAAGTTGGTGCTGTTTTAACCTTCGCAAGGACCGGGCGTAGCCACACTCAGTTCAACTAAAGTTGGAGAAACTGTCACCCGCAAGCCACCTATGTGCAAAGCACGTCGGGAGAACCGGTCTCGCGTAAGCGTACGCGTAATGTCGGTCCGGGCCGCTTCATCCAACAATACCGCCGAACCAAAGTATGACATGCTGGTAAGCAGTATGACTTATATCGCCCACAACTCACTTGTGTTCTACTCGTGCATATAACATCAACACATAAAACCTAGGTTCGGATGCCACTGTTGGGTTTCGTAGTAATTTCAAAAAATTTCCTATGCACATGCAAGATCATGGTGATGCATAGCAACGAGAGGGGAGAGTGTGATCTACGTACCCTTGCAGATCGACAACGGAAGCGTTTGGTTGATGTAGTCATACGTCTCCACGGCCCGACCGATCAAGCACCAAAACTATGGCACCTCTGAGTTCTAGCACATGTTCAGCTCGATGACGATCCCCGGGCTCCGATCCAGCAAAGCGTCGGGGAGGAGTTCCGTCAGCACGATGGCGTGGTGAAGTTCTTGATGTTCTACCGTCGCAGGGCTTCGCCTAAGCACCGCTACAATATGATCGAGGTGGACTATGGTGGAAGGGGGCACCGCACACGGCTAAGGAAAGATCACGAAGATCAACTTGTGTTCATGGGGTGCCCCTTGCCTCAGTATATAAAGGATGGAGGAGGAGGAGGCCGGCCAAGGCAATTGGTGCGGCCAGTATGTGGAGTCCTACTAGGACTCCAAGTCCTAGTAGGAGTCCACCAAGAGGGGAGGAAGGGAGAAGGAAGTGGAGGAGAAGGAAAGGTGGCCGGCCCCCTTTTCCCTAGTCCAATTCGGACTAGAGGGGAGGGGGGGCGCAGCAGCCCCTTGGCCCTTTCTCCTCTTCCCACTAAAGCCCATCAAGGCCCGTTGCTTCTCCAGTAACTACCCGGTACTCCGAAAAATACCCGAATCACTCGGAACCTTTCCGATGTCCGAATATAGTCATCCAATATATCGATCTTTACGTCTCGACCATTTCGAGACTCCTCGTCATGTCCCCGATCTCATCCGGGACTCCGAACTCCTTCGGTACATCAAAACTCATAAACTCATAATATAACTGCCATCAAAACCTTAAGCGTGCGGACCCTACGGGTTCGAGAACGATGTAGACATGACCGAGACATGTCTCCGGTCAATAACCAATAGCGGGACCTGGATGCCCATATTGGCTCCTACATATTCTACGAAGATCTTTATCGGTCAGACCGCATAACAACATACGTTGTTCCCTTTGTCATCGGTATGTTACTTGCCCGAGATTTGATCGTCGGTATCCAATACCTAGTTCAATCTCATTACCGGCAAGTCTCTTTACTCGTCCTGTAATACATCGTCCTGCAACTAACTCATTAGTTGCAATGCTTGCAAGGCTTAAGTGATGTGCATTACCGAGAGGGCCCAGAGATACCTCTCCGACAATCGGAGTGACAAATCCTAATCTCGAAATACGCCAACCCAACATGTACCTTTGGAGACACCTGTAGAGCTCCTTTATAATCACCCAGTTACGTTGTGACGTTTGGTAGCACACAAAGTGTTCCTCCGGCAAACGGGAGTTGCATAATCTCATAGTCATAGGAACATGTATAAGTCATGAAGAAAGCAATAGCAACATACTAAACGATCGGGTGCTAAGCTAATGGAATGGGTCATGTCAATCAGATCATTCATCTAATGATGTGATCCCGTTAATCAAATAACAACTCTTTGTCCATGGTTAGGAAACATAACCATCTTTGATTAACGAGCTAGTCAAGTAGAGGTATACTAGTGACACTCTGTTTGTCTATGTATTCACACATGTATTATGTTTCCGGTTAATACAATTCTAGCATGAATAATAAACATTTATCATGAAATAAGGAAATAAATAATAACTTTATTATTGCCTCTAGGGCATATTTCCTTCAGCAATAATAAAAGTAAGAAAATGATACAAGTATCTATCTAAACATACAAGTAACAATATTTTTCCTTTCAAAAACAAGATAAGAACAAGAGGCTCACCACGGTGGTGTCGGTGATGAGATCGGCCCGGGTGATCGACGGCGGTGAAGACGGGGGTGGGGCGTGACAGACCGCTAAATCTAGACAAATCTCGAGGAAAATCTAGCTTTGAGGTCGAGCTTCGAGAGGAGAAAGCTTAACTAGTGTGGCTCGGGCATTTCATCGAACACCTCATGTGCATAGGAGGTGAGCTAGAGCACCACAAACACCTCCCCTCGCCGGCCCAGGAAAACAGAGCACTGGAGTGCTCTGCTCGCGGGCGAGGGTATATATAGGCACCTCATTGGTCCCGGTTCGTGGCATGAACCGGGACTAATGGGCAGCCTTTGGTCCCGGTTCAGGCCATCACGCACTGCTCGGGCGAACCGCTTTTGCAAAGTTCAATGCGGTACCGCACTACGCATACCTTAAGCTCAAGATGCCAGGCCCTCGAGGAGTAATCACGGTCAATGGAAACACCGAACGCTCCCTCCGAATCGAGGAGCACACGGTGGCCCTCGCAGCGGAAGTACAAAGTAGCCTCTTCAGGCAGTTATCCAGTCCGGCCGTTAAAAGGCCGGACACTGTCAAGCGCGCCCGGAGTAACCTACAACAAGACCGCCTGGCACATTCTGAGCAGGCGTAGCAATGCGGACCCAACCCTAGCCCTCACGATATAGCGAAACAAGTGCTTCGCGTACATAACTACGCTCTTGAAATACCATGGGCACAGGGGGAGGGACACTATCATGGCACGCCCGAAACACAGCTTAAACCGCACTAGGGGCTGCCGATTTCTTTATTTTCTCTTACTTTCAGGACTCCATACTTCGGACGACCTGTTCGGCAATTCAACTGCCGCACAAACGATGCAAGAACCAGGGAAGCAGACAAGCCATGCCGCATTATGGAACTCCCAGGTGGTCTCTATCACGAGCAGTATACCTGTTTTGCATACAATTCCGCGGCCTGCCCCTGGACCGGACATGTTAAATAGTCCAACCT
This sequence comes from Triticum dicoccoides, assembly GCF_002162155.2. Lineage (NCBI taxonomy): Eukaryota > Viridiplantae > Streptophyta > Magnoliopsida > Poales > Poaceae > Triticum > Triticum dicoccoides. The sequence continues at coordinate 47,477,210 of NC_041382.1, forward strand.
TTTGCTTATCGCGCTATCTGTATCGTTCTGCTTTGATCGCAGCATTTTTAATAAACAATGCATAGCTTTTATCTATTTTTGCATTACTCTTTTTATATATACGTTCATTAATGACATGTTGCATCCGTACACTGTGGTACAGCCAATGCGCCAAGGGCTCAAGTACCCCTCAATATGGTGCAAAAAGTCTGAACACTTTCACAAGTGCGGCACCTCTAACTTATAGCATTATATGCATCGGCTCCGAATCATGTCTTGGGTCAATAGTTGGGTTTGCCCGGCTCCTATGTTTTGGTGCCTTACGTTCCGCTATATCGGCTAAGGTAGCACTAGAAGAACTACTGCGATTGTGCCCGAGTTGAGCTGGGCTGAGCACCTCAGTAGAGAAAGCTAAAACTGACTGTCATGATGAAGCGAGAGACCGGTCGCTGTTCGAGAGGTTTTTTGAGTCCCTAAAGACTTATGTCGCTTAGAGCGAGGAGTCGGCTTTGTCCGACCAAGGCGTGGATAGCGCCCCAAACTCGGTCTTCCGAATACTAGGGGCTTCGTCGAAATTTAAAATTATATAGTTCTATGGCTAAGTGAGAGTGTTCAAGCATTATAGTCCGATTGCCTTGTTCGTTGTGTTGAGCGCCTCCCTCGAAGGACCCAAACATGGGAAAAAGAGCGCTCAAGTTTATCCCGAACACCCCAGCACTAGTGGCATGGGTGCAAAAGCCGACGACTGGCCATCTCTCAATTTTCGATAAACAACCGCACAGAAAGTAATATTTTAAATTCCAAAAGCTTTGCTTAGCGCATATGAACAAGTTTTCAGCGTACAGGACAATACGAGCGAGTTTACTCAAAAATTACATCCCTGGTACACTCATCCGCCATAAGGCGGGCACCCTTCAAAACATCCTTACAATAGTTCTCGGGCTTGCGATGCTCTTTCCCCGACGGTGGCCCGTCCTTCACAAGCTTCTCACCGTCCAGCTTGCCCCAGTGCACCTTAGCACGGGCAAGGGCCCTATAGGCACCTTCGATGCAGACGGAGCGCTTGATGACCTCGAGCCTTGGACAGGCCTCCACCAGCCGCCGCACTAGTCCGAAGTAGCTCCCAGGCAGAGCCTCTCCAGGCCACAGCCGAACTATGAGGCCCTTCATGGCCTGTTCAGCCACCTTGTGGAGCTCGACCAGTTGCTTCAGCTGGTCGCTCAGGGGTACAGGGTGTTCGGCCTCAGCATACTGAGACCAGAATACCTTCTCCGTCGAGCTGCCCTCTTCAGCTCGGTAGAATGCTGCGGCATCGGATACACTGCGGGGCAAATCTGCGAACGCCCCTGGAGAGCTCCGGATTCGGTTAAGTAATAAGTAACTCACTTTTACATGTTTGATTTGCATAAAGAATGCCTTACCCGCCGCTATTTTCTTCACCACATCCACCTCCTGAAGGGGCTTCTGGGCTTCGGCCTTGGCAGACTTGGCAGTTTTGATGGCCGCCGCGAGCTCGGACGCTTGCGTCTTTGAGTCAAGCTCCAAACTCTCATGTTTTTTCATGAGAGCCTGAAGCTCTTGCTGCACCTCGCCGACATGCGCCTCAAATTTCTCCCGCTCGACGCAGTCCGAGGCCACTCTCTTATCGGCCTCGGACAGCGCCTGCTTGAGGGTCGCCACCTCAGTTGTGGCCCCTACATTAAGCAGCGTAATCCTCTCATTTTTGCAATTTCATCTTTTATATATTTTTCTATAAGGTATCTCTTACCTTCTTTCTCCTCGAGCTGCCGCTTGGCAAGGCCGAGCTCTTGCTCGGACCGCTCGAGGCCCTGCTTCAGGGCGCCCACCTCCGCAGTCAGTGCGGCGGTCGCTAGCAGCGAAGCATGCATACGCATATTGACTCTTTTTTGATTAGACTCCTGCGAAATTTACTAGATCCTCTATTCGGATTTTCTTTCCGAACGCCAAACAGAGCATCAGGGGCTACTGTCTATGCGGTAATATTTTTACATATTTTTTACTTACCTCGAAGCCTGTTAGAAGGCTGGCACAAGCTTCAGTCAGTCCGCTCTTGGCGGACTGAACCTTCTGGATCACCGTACTCATAATAGTACGGTTCTCCTCGTCGATGGAGGCGCCTTTAAGCACCTCCAGCAGATTGTCCGACGCCTCCGGTTGGACGGGGGCCGCCGGCTCAGTAGGCTTGCTCCTCTTGGAAGGAGTTCGCCTACCGTGGTCCGGAGCCATTGACGATTCCGGCGCGGTGTCCAGCTCAAGGCCGGACTTGGAGCCCTAGGGGTCTTATCCCCTTTACTCCTGGAGTCCGGGAGGTCGCCTTGTTGTGCCTCCAGGACCACCTCCTCCTGGCTTGGAACCTGTTGGGACAACACTTCGGCGTCGTCTGTAGGGCGGGGGAGCTAGCCGTCGGAAGGGAGTTCACATCCGACGAATCCAGGGAGCCACTCGACGATTCGTCGATCCCGGCTCTGGGCGGATTGCATGATCATATTCGACATAAGGAAAGGCTATGCCATAAAAGAGTACTATAAATTACTCCGGCATCCGAATAACTTACGATCTCGCCGGGCGCTTGGTCCGGTGTGACCACTCCCCTTCGCCGTCATCGGCGTCGGCGGGGTAGTCCGGAGGAGGGATCCTCCCTTCCCTGGACCCTTTGGCCTCCCCTGATGGGACGGCCTTTCTCTTCTTTCCTCCCCCCGCTGGAGGGGGAGATGGTTCTTCTTCCTCCTCCTCGTTTTCACGGGAGGAGCGCGTCTTGGATTCGTCGGATGATGAATCCGACACCTCCAGGCGCCGGGAACTCTTTCGAGTCCCCGTGGCCTTCTTCTTGGCCTTCTTCTCCGACACCATGTAAGGTGCCGGAGCCAGCAGCTTCGCTAAGTGAGCATTGGCTGGGTCTTCGGGCAAAGGGGCCGGACAGTCGATCTGTCGGACTTCGCCTGCCAATCCTGTCAAAGGAAAGGGAGTTTACATCCCGCATAGAGTCAAACTATGAAAAACCAACATCCTGCAACAGGTAAAAATAGCTTACCTCGCCAGCGTGACGGTGCGTGCTGAATCCGCGGTCCTCGGAGGCGGATGCGGGAGCCTCAGCGCCCTTGAATAGCACCCTCCAGGCGTCTTCGTACGTCGTGTCGAAGAGCCTGCTCAGGGTTGGGTGCTGCGCCGGATCGAACTCCCACAGATTGAAATCCCGTTGTTGACACGGGAGGATCCGGTGGACGAGCATAACCTGGACTACATTGTCAAGCTTGAGCTGCTTGTTCACCAGGGTTTGGATGCATCTCTGCAGTCCGGTTACTTCTTCTTTGTTGCCCCACGACAGGCCCGTCTCTTTCCAAGACGTGCACCGTGTAGGGGGTCCGGACCGGAACTCGGGGGCTGTGACCCACTCAGGGTCGCGCGGCTCGGTGATGTAAAACCACCCTGACTGCCACCCCTTCAGGGTCTCCACAAAGGAGCCCTCGAGCCATAGGACATTGGCCATCTTGCCCGCCATGGCGCCTTCGCACTCCGCCTGGTTGCCACGCACCACCTTTGGCTTGACGTTGAAAGTCTTGAGCCAGAGGCCAAAATGGGGGCGGATGCAGAGGAAGGCCTCGCACATGACGATAAACGCCAAGATGTTGAGGACAAAGTTCGGGGCCAGATCATGGAAATCCAGGCCGTAGTAGAACATGAGCCCCCGGACGAATTGGTGGAGAGGAAAACCCAGACCGCGAAGGAAGTGGGGAAGGAATGCAACCCTCTCATGGGGCCTTGGGGTGGGGAGGAGCTGCCCCTTTTCGGGAAGCCGATGCGCGACGTCGTTGGACAAGTATCCGGCTTTCCTTAGCTTTTTGATATGGCCCTCCGTGACGGAGGAGACCATCCACTTGCCTCCCGCTCCGGACATGGCTGGAGAAGGTTGAGGTGGGAAGTGCGGGCTTAGGTGCTGGAGCTCGAGTGCGCGGAAGATGGATAGGCAAAGGAGGAAGAAGGCATAGGTAAAAAGGTGGATCCTTATCCCCTTATATGGGCGGATGCGGTTAAGCGTCCCCACCAGCCTGGTAAAACTCGCTTATCTCCCAAGCGCCGTGATAAATGGCGCGGTTGGGTTACCCACGTCCGTATTGACGAGAATCCCGTAAATGAGGGGACACGATCTCTGCTTTGACAAGACGTGCCAAGGAAACTGCCTCGCAAAATCTGCTGAGGTGGGGGAGTAAAAATGATTCGTATAAAGGCTTGGCCGTGGTGTGATGTCACGCTACGGAATACGTCAGCAGATTAGATTTGTGTAAATGTTATTCTCTCTATGGCAATATGTGGAAACTTATTTTGCAGAGCCGGACACTATCCTTAGTGTTTAAAATCTTCTATGAAGTACTTGGAGGAGGAACCCGCCTTGCAATGCCGAAGACAATCTACGCGCCGGACTCGTCGTCATTGATGCCTGGTTCAGGGGCTACTGAGGGAGTCCTGGATTAGGGGGTGTTCGGATAGCCGGACTATACCTTCAGCCGAACTCCTGGACTGTGAAGATACAAGATTGAAGACTTCGTCCCGTGTCCAGAAGGGACTTTCCTTGGCGTGGAAGGCAAGCTTGGCGATGCGGATATTTAGATCTCCTACCATTGCAACTGACTTTGTGTAACCCTAACCCTCTCTGGTGTCTATATAAACCGGAGGGTTTAGTCCGTAGGACAACATACAACAATCATACCATAGGCTAGCTTCTAGGGTTTAGCCTCCTTGATCTTGTGGTAGATCTACTCTTGTACTACCCATATCATCAATATTAATCAAGCAGGACATAGGGTTTTACCTCCATCAAGAGGGCCCGAACCTGGGTAAAACATTGTGTCCCTTGTCTCCTGTTACCATCCTCCTAGACGCACAGTTCGGGACCGCCTACCCGAGATCTGCCGGTTTTGACACCGACAGTGGGCAAAAACGGTATTATAATGCTTGAAAACAAGGCCTAGGGTTCATACTTTCACTAGTGCAAGTTCTCTCAACAATGATAACATAATTAGATCATATAACAATCCCTCAACACGCAACAAAGAGTCACTCCAAAGTCACTAATAGCGGAGAACAAACGAAGAGATTATTGTAGGGTACGAAACCACCTCAAAGTTATTCTTTCTGATCGATCTATTGGGTTATTCCTATAAGTGTCACAAACAACCCTAGAGTTCACACAAAAATAACACTTTAAGACACACATCAACCAAGACCCTAATGTCACCTAGATACTCCAATGTCACCTCAAGTATCCGTGGGTTTTTCATTATACGATATGCATCACACAATATCAGATTCATCTATTCAAACCAACACAAAGAACTGAAGGAAATATGCCCTAGAGGCAATAATGAAGTTATTATTTATTTCCTTATTTCATGATAAATGTTTATTATTCATGCTAGAATTGTATTAACCGAAAACATAATGCATGTGTGAATACATAGACAAACAGAGTGTCACTAGTATGCCTCTACTTGACTAGCTCGTTGATCAAAGATGGTTAAGTTTCCTAACCATAGACATGAGTTGTCATTTGATAAATGGGATCACATCATTAGGAGAATGATGTGATTGACTTGGCCCATTCCCTTAGCTTAACACTTGGTCATTTTCGTTTACTGCTATAGCTTTCTTCGTAACTTATACATGTTCCTATGACTATGAGATTATGCAACTCCCGATTACCGGAGGAACACTTTGTGTGCTACCAAACGTCACAACGTAACTGGGTGATTATAAAGGTGCTCTACAGGTGTCTTCGATGGTACTTGTTGAGTTGGCATAGATCGAGATTAGGATTTGTCACTTCAATTGTCGGAGAGGTATCTCTGGGCCCTCTCGGTAATGCACATCACTATAAGACTTGCAAGCAATGCAACTAATGAGTTAGTTGCGGGATGATGTATTACAGAACAAGTAAAGAGACTTGCCGGTAATGAGATTGAGCTAGGTATTGAGATACTGACGATCAAATCTTGGGCAAGTAACATACCGATGACAAAGGGAACAACGTATGTTGTTATGCGGTTTGACCGATGAAGATCTTTGTAGAATATGCAGGAACCAATATGAGCATCTAGATTCCGCTATTGGTTATTGACCGGAGATGTATCTTGGTCATACATAGTTCTCAAACCCATAGGGTCCGCACGCTTAAAGTTCTGTGACGATCGATATTATGAGTTTTTGTGTTTTGATGTACCGAAGGTAGTTTGGAGTCCCGAATATGATCACGGACAAGACGAGGAGTCTTGAAATGGTCGAGACGTAAAGATCGATATATTGGAAGACTATATTTGGACATCGGAATGGTTCCGGTTGAAATCAGGATTTTACCGGAGTACCGGGAGGTGATCGGAACCCCCCCGGTAATTGTATGGGCCTTAATGGGCCATAGTGGAGAGAGAGAGGAGGCCAGGGCAGGCCGCGCCCCCTCCCCCCTCTGGTCCGAATTGGACTAGGAGGGGGGCGGCGCCCCCCCTTTCCTTCCTCCCTCTCTCCCCCTTCCTTCTCTCCTAGTCCAACTAGGGAAGGGGGGGGAATCCTACTCCCGGTGGGAGTAGGACTCCTCCAGGGCGCGCCATAGGGGTCCGCCCTCTCCCCCTCGTCCACTCCTTTATATACGTGGCCAAGGGGCACCCCATAGACAAACAAGTTGATCATTGATCTCTCTTAGCCATGTGCGGTGCCCCCTCCACCATAATCCACCTCGGTCATATCGTAGCGGTGCTTAGGCGAAGCCCTGCGTCGGTAACTTCATCAACACCGTCATCACGCCGTCGTGCTGATGAAGCTCTCCCTCGAAGCTCTACTGGATGATGAGTTCGCGGGACGTCACCGAGCTGAACGTGTGCTGAACACGGAGGTGCCGTACGTTCGGTATTGAGGATCGGTCGATCGTGAAGACGTACGACTACATCAACCACGTTGTCATAACGCTTCCGCTTTCGGTCTACGAGGGTACGTGGACACACTCTCCCCTCTCGTTGCTATGCATCACCATTATCTTGCGTGTGCGTTGGAATATTTTTGAAATTACTACATTCCCCAACAGTGGCATCCGAGCCAGGTTTATGCGTAGATGTTATATGCACGAGTAGAACACAAGTGAGTTGTGGGCGATACAAGTCATACTGCTTACCAGCATGTCATACTTTGGTTCGGCGATATTGTTGGATGAAGCGGCTGAGGGAGTCCCAGACTAAGGGGTCCCTGCCTTCTCGGGCGTCCGGCCTATTATCCTTGGGCCGGACTGATGGGCTGTGAAGACATGAAGGCCGAAGACTACACCGTGTCCGGATTGGACTCTATTTGGCGTGGAAGGGAAGCTTGGCGACTGAAGATTCCTTCTTATGTAACTGACTCCATGTAAACCCTAGATTCCCTCGACCTCGATGTCTATATAAACCGAAGGGGTTAGTCCGGAAAGCATATACATACACATTACCATAGTCATACAGGCTAGACTTCTAGGGTTTAGCCATTACGATCTCGTGGTAGATCAACTCTTGTAATACACATATTCATCAAGATCAATCAAGCAGGAAGTAGGGTATTACCTCCATAGAGAGGGCCCAAACCTGGGTAAACATCGTTTCCCCCTTCTCCTGTTACCATCGATCCTAGACGCACAGTTCGGGACCCCTTACTCGAGATCCGCCGGTTTTGACACCGACATTGGTGCTTTCATTGAGAGTTCCACTGTGCCGTCGACATAAGGTTCAATGGCCTCTTCAATTGTCAATAATGACGCTGTCCGAGGAGGAACCTTCCTCCGCGGACAGATCTTCGTGTTTGGCGGCTTCGTACTACGGGCCAACTCGCTTGGCCATCTAGAGCAGACCGACAGCTACGCCCCTGGCCATCAGGTCGGATTCAGAAGCTTGAACTACGTCGTGGATATCCGTGGAGACTTGATCTTCGAGGGATTTGAACCCGCGACGATCGCTCCCCCTCACCCCGATGAACGTGACTTAAATATGTCATCAGATTACATCCAGGAGATGGTCCCTGCGGCTGCCATGGCCTTAGAGCCGAAGCAGATCGGGCCATCTGAGGCCGCAGAGTCCGCTGCGTTGGAGCCGCACATGGACTCTACGCCCTGCAATATTCGCTTTGACGGAACTTCGGACTTGTCTCCGACTATAAGTTCCGGACTGTGCATGCTCGCGGACACCGAGCTAGATCGGTTATCGATCCTCGAGTTCGGCGCCGCTAACGTTTTCCGGCACTCCGTTTGGGTGACGTGCTAAGATCTTTAAAGAATCTGTCCTTGGAGAAGGACTCACAGCCGAACTATGTCTGGTTCGAGCTAGAGATGGATGATGAGGAATTTTGCTTCCCACCCGCCACCCACTTCATAGCCACCGTCGATGACTTAACCGACGTGCTTGACTATGGCTCTGAAGACATCGACGGTATGGACGACGATCCGACAAGGAGCAAGGCCAAGACCCACCATTCACTGGACAATGGACGGCTAGCTCTTCGTAGAACGTGTACATGGTTGATACACCTAAAGGACCTGGCGACGACAAAGAAGAGCCAGATGCCAAAAAATACCTCCGAGACACAGTCCAAGCGCCAGCGGCCCAAACGTCGCTCTAAGCCTCGTCGCTCAAAGGACATCAACACTGGCACCAGAGAAAATAGTACTCAGGGCGACGCCGAAAACAATGAAGACCCTGTCGGGGCTACATCCGAACAAGAACATGACAGCAGGCAAGACAACCCTGACGAACAAGACATAGAAGATGACTCGGAGCACGATAGTTACCGTCCACCCTCCGAGGAGGAAACAAGCCTTGGCAACGAAGACTTCATCATGCCCGAGGATCCCCTCGAGCAGGAGCGCTTTAAGCTTCAGCTCATAGCCACTGCAAGGAGCTTGAAAAATAAACAACAGCAGCTTCAAGTTGAACAAGACCTGCTCATTGACAGATGGACTGATGTCCTGACAGCCGAGGAATACGGCCTCAAGCTCCCAACCAAGAGCTACCCGAAACACAGATTGCTACCTCAATTTGACGAGGAGGCACCAGAGCACATATCTCCCTCATGTAATGCCGGGCGACCACCACGTGGTCAAGACAGGGCGGCCGAACGGCCACCCCGCGGCCGAGATAAAGCGGCAACTCAGGACGAGCAGCAGAACGCCCCACCACACCGTCAAAGTAGGGACAAAAGAGTCCGGAGTCATGCGTACGACCCTCGATAGACCCTGGACAGTAGAGCAGGACACACAAGATCGATCTACGGATCGCGCGGACGTGACAAACCTAACCGCGCCCGGTCCGAATACCGTAGATGGACTCCATCAAAGCTCCGCCACGATGTGGCCCGATATAGAGGCGCCGCACACCTGCTCTGCTTCACAGATGAAGTACTGGATCATGAATTCCCCGAGGGGTTCAAGCCCATCAATATCGAATCATACGACGGCACAACCGATCCTGCAGTATGGATCGAAGATTTCATTCTCCATATCCACATGGCTCGAGGAGATGACCTCCACGCCATTAAATACCTCCCACTAAAAATCAAAGGGCCAGCTCGGCACTGGCTTAACAACTTGCCTGAAAATTCTATCGGCAGCTGGGAGGACTTGGAAGAAGCCTTCCTGGACAACTTCCAAGGAACCTATGTCCGGCCACCAGATGCCGATGACCTAAGCCACATAGTTCAACAACCTGGAGAATCAGCCAGAAAATTCTGGACTAGGTTCCTAACCAAAAAGAACCAGATCATTGACTGTCCGGATGCCGAGGCCCTAGCAACCTTCAAACATAGCATCCGTGACAAATGGCTGGCACGCCACATTGGCCAAGAAAATCCGAAGTCAATGGCAGCCCTTACGGCACTCATGACCCGTTTTTGCGCGGGCGAGGACAGCAGGCTGGCTCGTAGCGAAAACACAGCCAACGAGGCAGGCCCCACCGAGGCCAAGAATAGCACTGGCAAGCTCTGGCGCAATAGACACAAATGCCGAAGCAATGGCGATAACACCGATGACACCACAGTCAACGCCGGATTCAGTGGCTCCAAGTTCGGCCAACGGAAGAAACCCTACAAAAGAAACAACGAAGGACCTTCCAGCCTGGACCGCATACTCGACCGTCCGTGCCAAATTCACGGCACCCCAGATAAACAAGCCAATCATACCAACAGGGATTGTTGGGTCTTCAAGCAGGCTGGCAAGTTAAATGCCGAAAACAAAGAAAAGGGATCAAAAAGTGAGGACGAGGATGAAGAGCCCCGACAGCCTAACACGGGGGGACAGAAGAAATCCACCCCCCCCCCAAGTCAAAATGGTGAACATGATGTACGCCACGCATATCCCCAGAAAGGAGCGCAAACGAGCACTCATGGACGTCTATGCGGTAGAGCCAGTCACCCCAAAGTTCAATCCGTGGTCGTCATTTTCGATCACCTTCGATCGTCGAGATCACTTGACTAGTGTCCGCCATGGCGGTTCAGCCGCACTGGTCCTTGACCCAATCATCGACGGATTCCACCTAACACGAGTCCGGATGGATGGTGGAAGCAGCCTTAACCTGCTATACCAGGATACAGTATGGAAGATGGGCATTAATCCCTCATGAATCAAACCAACAAAGACCACCTTTGAAGGAGTCATACCAGGCGTAGAGGCCCGTTGTACGGGCTCAATCACGCTGGAGGTGGTCTTCGGTTCTCCGGACAACTTCCAAAGCGAAGAGTTAATCTTCGATATCATCCCCTTCCACAGCGGCTACCACGCACTGCTCGGACGAACCGCGCTCGCTAGATTTAATGCAGTGCCACACTATGCTTATCTCAAGCTCAAGACGCCCGGTCCACGCGGCGTCATAACAGTCAATGGCAACACGGAACGCTCCCTCCGAACAGAGGAGTAAACCGCTGCCCTAGCAGCAGAAGTACAGAGTGGCCTTCTCAAGCAGCATTATAATCCAGCTTCCGAGCCCCTGGACACCATCAAGAGGGTCCGGACTACACTACAATAGGACAGCGCGGGTCAAGAGCTCGACTAGCTATTCGGCCTCTGTCCCAACCCCAATGAGGTAGTGGCATTCGTACCACGCATACACAATTACGCACTCAAAATTCCATGGACATCGACGGAGGCACGTGATAACCCGGAGTCTACAGTTCGGCTAGACCGATCCTGGACACACATACTTTTACTTCTTTTTATTTCAGGCACCTTTTTCCGCGGGACTGATCGCAAGTCCTTTAGAAGGACTGGAATACAATGGAGGCAAGCAGAACAGGTGTGTAGGGTAACCTTTATACGTTCTTCTTGACGGTATTCATACTCGTTTCTCAGGACTCGCACGTTGTGCCCTGTTGTTTCTGGCATGTTAAATAGCCGGATACTTTTCGCACCATCTGTACAAGATATGCCTTGACGTATCCACCCAGTTATAATAAAAATGGTTCATGGCCCAGTTTTTGTGTTTTTCGCTTCTCACTTCGTTTTGTTTCGATCTGCTTATTGCCACATCGACACTCTTTTATGTTTCAGATTCGCGAGGGGCTACCTGTCGCCCCGCAATACGGCAGCATAGTCCGAACACTTCTTATATATAAGTTCGGCACCCCGAATTCAGCATTATATGCATTGGCTCTGAATCATGTCTTTGGTCAATAGTTGGGTTGCCCGGCTCCTGTGCTTGCTACCCTACGTTTCGCTCTATGGGCTAGGGTAGTAAAGGGATAACTACTGCGATTGTGCCCTAGCTTTGACCAGATGAGCACCTCAGTAGAGAAAGCCGAAAACTGACTGTCATGATATGGCGAGAGCCGGTCAGCTACTCGAGGGTTACAAATCGTTGGAGATTTTTTCCGCTTTATGCGAGAGATCGGCACTTCCCGATCAGATGCTGACAGTACTCTGGTTTAAACCAGGGGCTACGCCCATGCTTTATTATAAAACTCTAATACGTCCATTTTGCATCATGCTTTTATATCAATATTTATTGCATTATGGGCTGTTATTACACATTATGTCACAATACTTATGCCTATTCTCTCTTATTTTACAAGGTTTACATAAGGAGGTAGAATGCCGGCAGCTGGAATTCTGGGCTAGAAAAGGAGCAAATATTAGAGACCTATTCTGCACAACTCCAAAAGTCCTGAAACTCCACGAATGTTATTTTTGGAAATAATAAAAAATACTGAGCGGAAGAAATACCAGAGGGGGCCCACACCCTGGCCATGAGGGTGGGGGTGCACCCTACCCCCCTGGGCGCGGCCCCTGCCTCGTGGGCCCCCTATTGGCCCTCCGGTGCCCACATTCTTCTATATGAAGTCTTTCGTCCAAAGAAAAATCATAAGCAAGCTTTCGGGACGAGACTCCACCGCCACGAGGCAGAACCTTGGCAGAACCAATCTAGGGCTCTCCGGGAGGGGGAAATCATCGCCATCGTCATCACCAATGCTCCTCTCATCGGGAGAGGGCAATCTCCATCAACATCTTCACCAGCACCATCTCCTCTCAAACCCTAATTCATCTCTTGTATCCAATTCTTGTCTCTAAGTCTGGGATTGGTACCTGTAGGTTGCTAGTAGTGTTGATTACTCGTAGTTGATGCTAGTTGGTTTATTTGGTGGAAGATCATATGTTCAGATCCTATATGCATATTAATACTCCTCTGATTATGAACATGAATATGCTTTGTGAGTAGTCACGTTTGTTCCTGAGGACATGGGAGAAGTCTTGCTATTAGTAGTCATGTGAATTTGCTATTCGTTCGATATTTTGATGAGATGTATGTTGTCTCTCCTCTAGTGGTGTTGTGTGAACGTCGACTTCATGACACTTCACCTATTTGGGCCTAGAGGAAGGCATTGGGAAGTAATAAGTAGATGATGGGTTGCTAGAGTGACAGAAGCTTAAACCCTAGTTTATGCGTTGCTTCGTAAGGGGCTGATTTGGATCCACATGTTACATGCTATGGTTAGGTTTACCTTAATATTTCTTTTGTAGTTGCGGATGCTTGCAATAGGGGTTAATCATAAGTGGGATGCTTGTTCAAGTAAGGACAACACCCAAGCACCGGTCCACCCACATATCAAATTATCAAAGTACCGAACATGAATCATATGAACGTGATGAAAACTAGCTTGAAGATAATTCCCATGTGTCCTCGGGAGCGCTTTTCTCTATATAAGAGTTTGTCCAGGCTTGTCCTTTGCTACAAAAAAGATTGGGCCACCTTGCTGCACTTTATTTACTTTTGTTACTTGTTTCTCGTTACCAATTATCTTATCACAAAACTATCTGTTACCTATAATTTTAGTGCTTGCAGAGAATACCTTGCTGAAAACCGCTTATCATTTCCTTCTGCTCCTCGTTGGGTTCGACACTCTTACTTAGATCGGCTATACTTGTGGGTCATCAAACTCCTATGGCTAAGTGAGGGCGTTCAAGCCGTAAAGTCTGATTGCCTTGTTCGTTGCGCTAAACAACTCCTTCAAGGAACATGTAATTGGATCAAGATTGTTTAGATTCCATCCCGAACACCTCCGTACTATCTACGTGAGGCCAAAAGCCGACGACTGGCCAACCCTCAGATTACATGTAACACGGCCGCACAGGAGGAAACAATTCAAAACATAATAAAATTACTTTACAAAAACTGGCTTTGTTCCCATAATACAAGGGAAAGGCAACATGAATATATTTATTCAAATACAATGTCCTGCGAACATTGCGCTGCTACAAGCCGGGACCCTTCTACGACATCCTGGAAATATCGCTCGGGTGTGCGGTGCTCCTTGCCCTCCGGCGGCCCGCTGGCAACTTCAACAGCGTTCATGTTCGCCCACCACATCTTGCAGCGAGCGAAGGCCATACGGGCACCTTCAATACAGATGGAGCGCTTGATAGCGTCCAGCCGAGAACAGGCATTCACCATCCTCCTCACGAGTCCGAAGTAGCTGCCAGGCATAGCTTCGGCTAGCCACAGCCGGATTGTCAAATCCTTCATGGCTAACTCGACCACCTTGTGCAGCTCCACTAGCTATTTCAGCTGATCGGTGAAGGACACGGGATGCTCTGACACTGCATCTTGTGACCAGAAGAGCTTCTCCATGGAACCCCCTCCTTCGGCTCGATAGAACTCCACAACGTCTGTCGGTGTACAAAAAGAGGGGTACACTTTTTGTACCCTTATAACTGTGCACTAGCAGTCTGAGCCACGGGCACCACCACACCAAGCAAGGCAAGGGAGGTGAGCCAAGGTAAGACCAAAGCTCAAGAAAACTAGAACAACGCCAAGGCCAAGACCACAAAGAGCAAAGGGGACGAAGCGGACTCCCCCGGCAAGATCCTTGACGGGAGACGGTTATGGCAACCCCGGCAAGACTCTTGCCGCGACAACTCGCCCCATGCCTATGGAGGAAATTGCCCTTGAGTCCACTGCCCCCATGGGGCAAGGATTCGGGTGACATCCCCATGGTGGCATGCAGATCTTTGTGAAGACATTCAAGATCAGATACGCACTATAGAAGATGACGACCCTTGGCGGGATCCCAGCCGAGGAAGACCACAAGGCCCCCGGCAAGCACCTTGCCGAGGATGACAGCAAGCGCCTCGGCAAGACCCTTGCCGGGGCCCCGGCAAGGCCCTTGCCGAGGACACCCTCAGGGCCACCATCAGGCCCACACCGAATAAACCTCCACCGTCGTGCGCATGCAGCTGCCGACCCAACCAGCTGGGCAGGCACCTGCGTGGTGGCATGCAGATCTTCGTGGAGACCCACCACTGCGCCACCTCAGCTGCCTGCCTACCTACGTGGCATCTCAGGCATCGCTGGCCAGGGCGCGTGTCGACACACGAAGGAGCGGCGACGGACAAGACAGGTCTCTCCCCCATCCCCGATAAAGCAAGGACACCTAACCAAGACACATTAAATGCGCCTTGTCATGTAATGCGGGAGATAACCTCGCATCACTGTATCCTTTCCACCTCCTGTGTGCCACTGTGGCAACCCCTTTTTCTATAAAAGGAGGCCCGAGGCGACCAGGAGAAGGATTCGGCTTTTTGGAGCTCTCCACGCCCCATAGCTAGCTCAAGAACACAGATATACAATCCACCAAAGCAGGAGTAGGGTTTTACGCATCCTCGCGGCCCGAACCTGGATAAACGAACCATGTGCTATCTGTTTGATCCGCTCTTCTCACGACCCCGCGCCCCGCTAACGTAGTAGGGATTCTTGTGATCCCATAGGTGTCGTTCCCAAAACACCGACATCTTTGGCGCGCTAGGTAGGGGGAGTAGTTGTGAGAATCGGCTCTAGCAGTTAGTCCAGCGCCTCTTCATCATCATGGCGCCCAAGAAGAAGACGATGGTGGTGGTTGGCCATTCGGAAGCCGGACAGCCCGTCCCGGTGCGGGCGAGCAGCGGACCGGTCGCAGAAAGGACCTGGGGCGCTGCTCGTGAACACCAACACCATCCCAGCAGCCGGAGTTTGGGAGGCGGCGATGTTCGTGCGCCTGGTAATGGGCCACACGTCGCTGAATCCAAAGGCGGAGCCAGGCCCTCCGCGGGTGGAGCGGGGCCTTCCAAGGTCATCGCTGCCCTGCCCGAAGGCGACACAAGGGCCTCAAAGACTCCCACGCTGGCGCCAACAGCACGCTCCTCTCAGGCGGCGCGCGACGAACGGCGTAATCACGCCGAAGATCCCGGGCGTTGCCGCGGGAAGAGCCCCGAACGCCACTCTCGGGACGTAGAAGACCTGCCCACTCATCGAGGCGCTGGTGAAAGCGGCGTGCGACCGCGGGGTCGTGATAGAGCTCCTTCTGACATGGTCAGAAGTCGAAGCGCGTCGCGATCCGTGCAGGTTTCGCTGCCACCGATGCCAGCAGAGGCCCTGGCGCGCGCACAGTTGCTCCTCGACTTTCCTCCCACTACAGGGAAACTCGACGAATGGAGAGCCACCATCCGAAGCCTTGTTGCGGTGGCCAACAAAGACGAACCGAGTCCGGTGGAGCCCCCGGGTCGACGCTCCGATGGAGTCCCACGCACCAGTGGCAGGAAAGCTGGCGGCCTCGCGACCACGGTGCATTCGCCTCCTCCTCCTCGCCCGGTACCACAGACGCCAGGTCGTCGCGACGTTACAGGCGACGAAATATCCATAGCGTCGTCTGACCCGCGGACCCACTGTGACTAGCGCCAAGTTCTTCGGGAATGAGCCCATGAAGACGCTCGAACCACTACCGAGCGCCGGCGTGGAGCGCGCCACCAGTCAGACAGGCGAGCAGGGCCTGCTGCGAACCACCCGGCCCCGGAGAGCCCTGGAGGCCTACCTTATGCGGTAGGCTGTCCGGCTTTTACCCGTGAGCTGCGGCAGTTCCAGTGGCCCACTCACCGCACCTCCAAACCTGACGTTGGCGAAAAGTACAGCGGCAAGACCCACCCGTCTGAGTTCCTCAGCATCTACACCATTGCGATGCAAGCTGCCGGAGCCCGCGACAATAAGGTGCTCGCGAATTACTTTCCATTGGCTATTAAACCCAACACCATGTCATGGTTGATGCACTTGCCGATAGACTCTATTTCCTCCTGGTCGGATTGTGCCATGAGTTTGTGGGCACCTTTACTGGAGGCCACCAAGCCCATGGCCAAGCAAGCGACCTGCACGTCATTCCCCAGAAGGGAGGCGAGAGTCTGCGCAAGTACATACAGAGGTTCAGCCGGATACAGTACAATATCTCTGATGTTCACCCTTCCGCCATTATCAGCGCATTCCATCAGAACGTGCGTAATCACAAGATGCGCGAAGAGCTGGCAATGAACAAGGTGAGAGTTGTGGCAGAACTCTATGTTCCTGCTGACAGATGTGCCCGAGCTGAAGAGGGAAGGAAGTACCCCGGCGAAGATGCCGGCGTGGAATCACAAAGGTAAAGCCGTGCTTGCCGTCGAGGGATCTGATGACACCGGCTCCGCCAAGAAAACCAAGGCAGATGACCCCGGCAAGGAAATTGCCGGATGTGTCGCCTGCCAGGCCTTGGCGGCTGCCGAGAAGCCAGGAAACTCCGACAAGCAATACTACAAGATCCATCGCACCAAAGGCCATGATCTCCAGAACTGCCGATAGGTTGAGCTCCTTGCTAAGAAGCAGAGGGCTGAATGTGAGAGGCGGGACAAGGAGAAAGGCCAGGACGATGCTGAGGGGTCCGACAAGAAACGTGACGGCCAGGCGGGCCGTCGCGGCAAAGATAAACAGCAGGAGAGGCCCGCCCGGGGCCATGACAAAAAGCCAGAAGACGATGATCGCGAAGAAGATGATGAGTCTGGTGACCAAGAATTTCAGAAAGCTACGGAGGCCATGTCCGTCGATGGCGGCACCTCGATGCATACCTCTCACCACCGGCTTAAACAGTGGGCGCATGAGATTACAGCGGCAGAGCCGTCGTTTGATTCCCAAAGGCCGCTGAAGTGGTCCAGCACACCTATCATATTTGACACTGAGGATCACCCTGATCGCACCACTACGGTCGGGTGCCTGCCATTGTTGGTTTCACCAACAATACGCAACCTCAAGGTGACAAAGATGCTAGTCGATGGCGGGGCCGGTCTGAACTTAATCTCGCCTGCCGTGATCGAGAAATTGCAGATTCTTGATGAAGACCTCGAAGAGACCGGCACGTTTCAGGGGGTCAACCCGGGAAGAAGCCAACCAAAGGGGAAGGTCACGCTGCCCTTGACTTTTGGAAGTGACCTGAACTACAGGACAGAAAGGATCGTGTTCGATGTTGCCAAGATCCCCTTGCCATACAACGGGATCCTTGGCCGCCCAGCGCTGGCCAAGTTCATGGCGGCGTCACACTACACCTAAAACACCCTGAAGATGCCAGGACCTGTGATGATTATCACCATCCCCTCCGATAAGAAAGATGCGCTGACCAACTCTACCAACAAGCAGTTGCAGCAGCTGCCGCCACTAGGGCACCCGCTCCTGCCACTGGAGCCCCGGGAGGGAAGAAGACGAAGAAGACCGCGAGACCACGAACACCCACTCCGGCAAGCGCACCTCTTCGGAGTGTAGTGCTCCCATCGAGGACGTGCCAGAGAGCTCCACCGGCAGAAACAAGAAGTCCAGGGCCACACCGTCGGGAACCAAGAAGGTTTCTGTCAAGGAGGACGGCACAGGAGGAGCTTTTACCATAAGCTCCACCCTTGACGACAAATAGGAAGACACGCTGGTCACCTTCCTGTGGGCGAATGTCGATGTGTTTGCATGGCAAGCATCCGACATCCTCGGCGTTCCCAGGGAGGTGATTGAGCACCACCTTGCTGTCTGTCCTCATGCGCGGCCCGTCAAGCAGAAGGTCAGAAAGCATGCTTTGGAACGACAAGAGTTCATCACAGAGGAGATCCGGAAACTGGAAGCAGCGGGTTTGGTAAGAGGATTGCTCCATCCAACGTGGTTGGCCAATCCGGTGGTAGTGCGCAAGGAAAATGGGAAGTGGAGGCTGTGTATTGATTACACAGATATCAATAAGGCTTGTCCCAAAGACCCCTTCCCGTTGCCGCGCATCGACCAGATTGTTGACTCCACAGCTGGGTGTGACCTATTGTCATTCCTCGATGCCTACTCCAGCTATCACCAGATCTTCATGACAAGAGAAGACGAAGAGAAAACGACATTCATCACCCCATGTGGTACGTATTGTTTCATGCGGATGCCTTTCGGGTTGAAGAGTGCTGGTTCAACGTTTGCAAAGCCGGTCCAGATTGGTTTTGAACCCCAACTCCATAGAAATATGGAAGCTTATATGGATGATATAGTGGTCAAAACCAAGGACAGGGCAACCCTCGTACCGGATTTACAAGAAACATTTGCAGACCTACGCAAGATCAATCTCAAGCTGAACCCTGAGAAGTGCGTCTTCGGCGTCCCGTCCGGCAAGCTTCTAGGGTTCTTTGTGTCACAGCATGGGATAGAGGCCAATCCGGACAAGATCAAAGCTATAGAGCAGATTGAAGCACCTAAGCGGGTCAAGGATGTGCGCCGGCTTGCTGGTTGCGTTGCCGCCATGAGCAGGTTCATTTCCAAGTCCGCCGAGCGCACCCTTCCCTTTTTCAAGATTTTGAAAAAGGCGGGCCCAATGGAGTGGACGCCAGAAGCCGAGGCAGCATTGCAAGATTTGAAGAGGTACCTCTCCTCCGCTCCAATACTAGTTGCGCCTAGGCCACATGAACCGTTGCTACTATACCTGGCGGCAACGAACCAGGTGGTCAGCGCCGCACTAGTGGCGCAGAGAGAAATTGATGAAGAGGTAATAGCAGCGACGGAGCCCGATGCCACCGATGCAGAGACGACCCAACCAGTTGGAGTGCCGCCGAAGAAGAAAATGATGCAGCACCCGGTCTACTTTGTTAGTTCCCTCGTGCAGGGGGCTAGATCAAGGTACTCCGGTGTGCAGAAACTGCTCTTCGGCCTTCTTATGGCCTCGAGGAAGCTGCGTCACTACTTCCAGGTGCACGAAATCACTGTCGTCACTCGCCTCCCCCTGCAACGGATATTGCACAATCCAGATGCAACGGGAAGGATCATAGAGTGGGCACTGGAACTGTCCAGCTTTGGCCTCAAGTTTGAGAGTACCTCGACGATTCAAAGCCGAGTCCTGGTGGAGTTCATTGCAGAATGGACCGCGACACCTGACGAAGAAGCCCAAGAGACTGCCCTCCCCGGCAAGGAGGCAAGTTGCGACTGGATCATTCGATTGAAATCCCCCTTATGGGTGTTTAACGTAAAAATACTATTTTTGCTTATTTTGACGATCCCCGATGTACTCTGATGGAGCTTTCTCCTTACAGGGCGCCGGGGCTAGCGTACTGCTTGTCGCGCCCACCGGAGAGCACCTCAAATACGTGATCCAGATGCACTTCCCCAGAGAGGTGTCAACAAACAATACAGCTGAGTACGAAGGACTGCTTGCCGGTCTTAGGATCGCGGCAGACCTCGGAATCTAGAAACTCGTCGTCAGAGGCGACTCGCAACTTGTCGTCAAGCAAGTCAACAAGGATTACCAGAGCCCGTTGATGAAGGCCTACATCGATGAAGTGAGAAAGCTGGAAGAGCGTTTTGACGGTATAGATTCAGAATACGTTCCCCGAGCAGAAAACTTCATCGCCGATTACCTGTCAAAGCGCGCTGCCCTCAAGCTACCTGTGGAACCAGGTACCTTTGTGCTTCAGCTAACTGAGCCATCCGTTGGTCCATCAATAGAGCAAAACAAGAGGAGGAAATTAGGGCCCGGCAAGTACTTCCCCGCCGAGCTCCCCGGAGCCGCCGGCAAGGATGTTGCCGGGGACACTGAGCCCGCCACGGGACGGCTAGCTCCGGCGGAGCGTCAAGCTCTTGCCGTCGTGACAGCCGCTCCTATAGTGGAGGAAATGCCTTTAGTCCTCGCCGTCGAGCCCAGGCTCCAGCGTGGGCACAACATACCGTCCGATTTCTTCAAACTGGGGAACTTCCTGAGGAGCAGGAAGAAGCGGAAAAAGTAGCCCGTCGATCTGCTATGTACCAGTTCGTCGATGACGTCCTGTACAGAAGGAGACCGAACAACGTGAAATTTAAGTGTATCCCTCGAGAGCAAGGACTGGGGCTGTTGGCAGAGATACATGGAGGCATATGTGGATCCCACATAGGGTCAAGAGCCCTTGCCGGCAAGGCATTTCGGCAAGGCTTCTTCTGGCCCACCGCCCTCCAGGATGCGACGACACTATTCACCAGGTGTGAAGCGTGTCAGTTCCATTCAAAGAAGCTTCATCAGCCAGCTCAAGCCCTTCAAACCATTCCTCTCTCCTGGCCTATCTCGGTCTAGGGGCTCGACATACTGGGCCCCTTCCCCCGTGCTGTCGGGGGCTTTGAATACTTGTACGTTGCAATCGACAAGTTCACAAAGTGGCCAGAGGTGGAGGCAGTGAGGAAGGTCACAGCTCAGTCAGTCGTCAAATTCTTCAAGGGACTAGTGTGCCGTTTTGGTGTACCCAACAGAGTCATCACCGACAACGGCACACAGTTCACAAGCCGCACCTTCATGCAATATACCCAAGACCTTGGCAGCAAAGTCTGTTTCGCTTCCGTTGCTCACCCACGAAGCAATGGTCAAGCTAAGAGGGCAAATGCTAAAGTACTACGGGGCTTAAGGACAAAGACCTTCGACAGGCTGCACAAGAGTGTAAGGCGCTGGATTGATGAGTTGCCGATGGTTCTTTGGTCGATCAGAATGACGCCAAATCGAGCCACCGGCCAGACACCCTTTGCCCTAGTATACGGGGCAGAAGCAGTTCTCCCCACTGAACTCATATACGGGTCACCTCGAGTGCTCGCTTATGATGAGCTTGAGCAAGAGCAACTGCGGCAAGATGACGCAACGCTCCTTGAGGAAGATCGTCTTCGGGCGGCTGTGAGAGCAGCGCGCTACCAACAAGCCTTGCGCCGCTACCATATCCGCAAGGTTCATGCCCGAAGCTTTGAGGAAGGTGACCTTGTTCTTCAGTGCGTTCAATCAGCCAAGAATTCCAACAAGTTGACGCCAAAGTGGGAAGGCCCTTATCGGGTAATACGAGTCACCAGGCCCGGCGCAGTCCGCCTGAAGACCGAAGATGCCGTTCCAGTGAGTAACTCCTGGAACATTGAGCATCTTCGCAAGTTTTACCCGTGAGGCGCGGCTTGTCGGGCCCCCCGGCAAGCCACCTTTTGTACAAGCCTTGCCGATGATGCATGTAACCCTTTGTACAAAGCCAGGCGTAAACCCTGAGCATAAATAAATGAAGCACTAGCGCCCTATGTTATAGCGTGCATGCTAGGTCGAGTCTCGTCCTCGGTTAGGGTTGATAGTGCTTAGCGGCGACTAACCCCTAGCTTAGAGGTCGAGTGTGCGTCTCTTTGCCTTTCTTTTGTATTCTTTGGTTCACAGGACACACAGATATCCTTGCCGAACCACTTGGAAAAAAAGGAGTAACAGACCAGCATCTAGGCCCCGGCAAGCCAGTATTGCCGGGGGCTGCAAGAGCAAAGATTCACCCACGGCGAACCAGGGTTGCCGGGGACTGCAGCTTCAGATAAGTTCTTCATCCCTTATCATGCATTACCTTATGGACTAAGGTATGTGAAACCTCGTTTTTCCCTAAGCTACCGTGCTCCCCTAACTCTAGGCCCTAGGGCTCGTTCTTGGGGCCAAGTTTGGTCGTAGTCGCGGCAGCGAAAGGATGAAACAAGGAGCCTGAACCCGCCTCGTCCCTGCCTCCGCCAAAAGCGTGAGAAAGGTCGAGCGAAGTGGGAAGACGGCAAGGCCTGTTGCCGGGCGAGGAAATGTTTATCTTGGAGATATCAAGGATTTACTCCTTGCCGTGGGTTCCACCCGCAAACAAATGACCCGGCAAGCATCCCTTTTTCATTAAAAACATTCCACTCAGGTACAGTCCATAGGGAATGAAAAACATGAATGATGGGATTACAAGTTTTAAATTCAACAAAGGCCCGAAGGCTTACAAACTAAAAAGAGATAAGGTGCCCGTAATCCCTTTCTTGTCCCTCTCCTCAGGAGGCAGGTCAAGGAGGCTAAAAAGGCAAAAGGAGCGCCTAGGCGAGCTACGGGTGGCAGAAGACACCAAGAGAACATCTCGGTGGCCGTCCGAAGGCTGGATGGTGATGGCGGCACCGGAAGCAGTGCTCGAAAACGAGGCGGCAGGACGTCAGCACGCGACGAAGGCGTCGGTGCCCGCATACTCCGAATTGACGGCCTTGCCACCCGCCCTCTTCCTCTTCCGCAGCCTACCAACGCCAGCCGCCCAAGTAGACGACCCCGAGAAGTTCAAGGAGCCGGCGACACGGATGATGGGGTCACCGGTGCCGCACGGAGCGGCACCCGACACCTAGTCGGACCCGTCATCCTGCCGCCTACCGCCCTCGTCGTCGCTGCCGCTGTCCTCCTCGTCACTCCTGCCCGAGGAGGAGTCTTCACTATCAGAAGAGCTCTCCACGCAACACCTTGCACGGGTCCCAAAGAGCCCAAAGACCTTGACGGAGAGAAGGCCACCCTCCATCAGCTTAAAATGGAGAGTAAGCCCCTCTGTCAAGTGGTGGATGTGAGCAAACGTCTTCCATCCCCGAAGATACATCACGTGAGGAGCGGGGAAGTCGACGCAGACCCGCGTGCCGCTGATCCCGCAGCCCCTCATGTGCAGCCGCAATGACTCTGGCGGATCCAGCTCCATCTCCCGCGCAAATGGAGTCGGGAAGGCGACGGCGCGGCGGCCGACGCAGCCTGACGAAGAACTCACAAGGGTCATCCCCAACATGGCCCTCCATTGGAGGAGGAGCTGCTGGCGGAGGCGAGGCCGGCGCACCACCCCGTCCTCCTCTTCCCCGAGCGCCCCGGCCTCGCCCACTGCCTCGCCCCCTCCCCCTTCCCCTCGCGGCTAGCTCTGCCACCGCAGGCGCAGGAGAAGGAGGGACGCGTTGTCGAGCGGCGACCCTCACCGCCACCGTCAAAGGACCGGGATTCCCTCTCTTCATGACGAATGGAAGGGAGGAGCGGAAGCTGAAGGAAGAAGAAGATGAGAGAATGAGGGACGCCATCCCCCTCCCGCTCTTTATAAAGGAACGAGGTTGGGGCTCGGCCGCCCTGCTCGACCAATCAAGACGCAGAAGGCACAGGGAACCGGGACCGACCCGCTGCCCCAGCCAGCGATGGCCCGGTTTCCCGCCTCCACCGTTTGCCACCCCAGGCGCATGGGATACACGTGGCGGACGTGCACAACCGAGGGGACGGGTGAGACGACCTCTCCCCACCCCATGATCGTGCGGAGTGGACGCCTTGAAGACCGCGCCTTAGCCCCATTCAATAAATGGGTCGTGCCTCCACGCCTCCCTCCGTTTATGGGGAAGGCACGAACCGTCCCTTTACTACGACATGACGCATGCGTGCAGAGCTCAACCCCACGCATGCTGCCCACGTCACGCCCACCTCCCCACGCCACGCCACGCGCGGGAGTTGTGGGAAGCGCAGTGCACGAAGAAACTTACCGCGGTAAAAATCGCCCCGCTTGCCCGCGCACCGTTCTTGGGCCTAGCCCAACAACGCGTTGTGCTTATGTGTGGCCCAGGCCCGGGGGCTCCTGTCGGTGTACAAAAAGAGGGGTACACTTTTTGTACCCCTATAACTATGCACGGGCAGTCTGAGCCACGACCACCACCACACCAAGCAAGGCAAGGAAGGTGAGCCAAGGTAAGACCAAAGCTCAAGAAAACTAGAACGACGCCAAGGCCAAGACCACGAAGAGCAAAGGGGACGAAGCAGACTCCCCCAGCAAGATCCTTGCCGGGAGACGGTTCTAGCAACCCCGGCAAGACTCTTGCCGCGGCAACTCGCCCCACACCTACGGAGGAAATCACCCTTGAGTCCACTGCCCCCATGGGGCAAGGATTCGGGAGACATCCCCGTGGTGGCATGCAGATCTTTGTGAAGACATTCAAGATCAGATACGCACTATAGAAGATGACGACCCTTGGCGGTATCCTAGCCGAGGAAGACCACAAGGCCCCCGGCGAGCACCTTGTCGGGGATGACAGCAAGCGCCTCGGCAAGACCCTTGCCGGGCCCCGGCAAGGCCCTTGCCGAGGACACCCACAAGGCCACCATCAGGCCCACGCTGACTAAACCTCCACCGCTGTGCGCATGCAGCTGCCGACCCAACCAGCTGGGCAGGCACCTGCGTGGCGGCATGTAGATCTTCGTGGAGACCCACCACTACGCCACCTCAGCTGCCTGCCTACCTACGTGGCATCTCAGGCATCGCTAGCCAGGGCGAGTGTCGACACACGAAGGAGCGACGACGGACAAGACATGTCTCTCCCCCGTCCCCGATAGAGCAAGGACACCTAAGCAAGATGCATTAAATGGGCCTTGTCATGTAATGCGGGAGATAACCTCGCATCACTGTACCCTTTCCACCTCCTGTGTGCCACTGTGGCAACCCCTTTTTCTATAAAAGGAGGCCCGAGGCGACCAGGAGAAGGATTCAGCTTTTTGGTGCTCTCCACGCCCCATAGCTAGCTCAAGAACACAGATATACAATCCACCAAAGCAGGAGTAGGGTTTTACGCATCCTTGCGGCCCGAACCTGGATAAACAAACCGTGTGCTATCTGTTTGATCCGCTCTTCTCACGACCCCGCGCCCCGCTAACCGTAGTAGGGATTCTTGTGATCCCATAGGTGTCGTTCCCAAAACACCGACAACGTCCGACACATTGCGTGGTAGATCAGCAAAAGCCCCTGGGGAATTCCGAACCCGGGTTAGTAAACACTACTAGGGAAAAGCCTAGCAGCAGCGCGGGTTTTGGGCCTTTTAGTAGCGCGGGGCCGGCGCTACTAATAAGGCGCTACAGCTAGCGTATAGCAGTAGCGCTGGTTCACCCGTGCTACTGCTACACAAGTGTTGCATCAGCGCTCTTAAGGGAAGCTCGCTGCTGCTAATAGCTATAGCGGTCTTCCCTTGTGCGCGCTACTGCTACAACCGTGCTGCTGCTAACTTTTCTCCACTCTCTACTGCTAATTTTAGTAGTTTTTTGTTTTTTTCGGCATATTTGTTTTATATTTGAACAGGCTTTATAGAAGAATCTTTAGCACATACAAATGTCATCATGATACACATACAAATGCCTGCGAGACCACAAATGTAATCATAGCATATACATACAAATAGTCTCGTCATAATCATCATCCAACACAAAGTGGTCTCTTGTCATCATCTCAAAAATAGCGATACAAGTCTCGAATGATATGCAAATACATCGTCATCCATCTAAACAATGATATACGCGAGAAGAGCTATCACTTTGAGAACATGAGTTCGTATCCCTCTTTCGCATTAGCGTGAACCTCTAAACTAACTACTGCCTGTCGCTCGGAAACCGGAAGGGCCTGACACTCCGGCCACTTATCATATATATACTCCTGGCATAGCACTTCTTCGCCATCTATGATTTATGCACCTGCATCATCACATGAGTCGATGATATGCAACATATATAGTTGAGCAACAGAAAGAGACAGACTTGGCATAAATAAAAACAACATATCATAAGCATAAATAACAAAGTTCATCGTACCCCAAAATGCCCTAACTAGAGTGATTTTGGCTAGTCGAGGAGGAGGACGGTTTAATTACATCACAAATAAAGTTTCACCGTGCATAACTCAAAGCTTTGTCATACAGAAAGTATGGACTAAACGGACACATTGTCATATATCGACAATCACTCCAACATGTCGTTCCATCCATCCAAGTCAGGGAGATAGTCCCCGAGCCTAGTGAAAGGCTCCATGTCGAGACGCTGAGAGGATATCCATGTTCGAATGTCTTCCCGCGACATTTGTCCTTCTCCGTAGAACGTCCCTATTTTTCCGACGACCTCCTTCATGATGATTTGGGCAAGTTCGCGCTGGATTTTATAGAACTCAGCTCGAAGTCGATGCTCCTCGATATCTCCTACGTCCTTTGCCCATTGCAGAATATGGGCATCACCGGAAGAAGGTGCCATGCGAAGGTTCTGGTGATCCCGTCTGTACTCCAGCATGTGGTGTGGGACATAGAATCCATCATTAAGAGAATCGTCCGGTTGCTGGATGTAGCAGAAGTCGGTCTTATGGCCGAAGGGGCGACCCTGCCGCCCCTCATCTTCTTGTCCCTGACCTCTCCACCCAGTGATTGGTAGTGATACATAGCACTGTTGAGAACATCCTTGATGTGGGTGTAATCCTTTTTGTGAATGTTCTTCGACGAGTCCAAGTAAAGAGCATGGGAGAATCGGGGGTAGAGGATGATGAGGACGACGCGCCCGCCGCTGTGCAAAATAAGTCCTCAAATTAATTAGCCTCCACCGTGCAAATGAATGATTGAAATTGAAGGAAGGATAGCAGCGCGGATGACTTACACGGGATGATAAGGCACGAGAATCGCCCCCTTGTCCTTATTGGTGAGCATGAAACTGACGATGTAATCCCTCGCGTATTCATGGTGATTTGCGCAGACTCCCAAGAAGCCCTCGTGCATGTAGTACGGGTCAGCGACACAGATATGAGATATCTGCTCAACCCCGATGATGTAGTTCATGTGCAAGGCATAAAGGCGGACAAACGTAAAATCCAGCTTCTTCGCATGAAACATGTCGAATATGTAATCGAATCGGAGGAAGAACTTATCCGCGGGAAGCTGTCGACGTACGACATTTGCTGCGGAACTTTAACCACGTAGAGTGGGTATCCTGGATCTTTTGAGGCGATGAGGTCTTTCTCTACCCGCAGCACATCGTCATGAAGTCTCTTTAGATCGCCGAATCTGGCCCGTAGCGCTGTTGCAGGTAGGATTGGTTGACCGGGGATAAGCCATTTATCCGCATCGGGGATATCTATACGGTCCTGAAGCCGAGGCTGCTGAGGCGGCTGGATCATAGAAACAGCTTTTTTGCCTTTCCTCGCTCTATTCCTAAACTTCTTTACTACCGGAAGGTCGTCCATAATATGTTGAGACGGCAATTCAGGCACCGAATCATGACGCTCAAACCCTGAGGAGGCGCCAGTATAGACATATTGTTCAGCAGCGCCATCGTCGTCCTCATCCTCATCCATGGCGACGTCATCAGTGACTAATGGAGCCTCCTCCTTACCCCGTCTGCTATCATCCAACCCGACACCCGACGATAATTGGGTAGGTGGGGTGTTGATGTTCATACCTTGCTGAGGCTGCGTGCTCGTGGGTGTGCTCCCGGCCGCCTCTAGAAGAAGCAGACTCTTTGGCCACAATAGGACCCACCCAGCATTGCAACAATCACCAAGCCGCCGCGGTGTCTCTTCGTCATCCCCCAGTAGTACTGGAGGAGGCAAATTCTCGTGGCCCGGTTTGACACTGGCCACGAAAACCTTGAAGACGTTCGGGGGGATCGGCCGGCTATGGAACAATGGTTCCTTCGGCTCCATTATCGTCGCCTTCCCCACCCACCTTCTGGTCGCCGATGGTGTATAATATGGTGCTCGGGGTTTCGTCGGCCTGCAAAGAAAAGTCTGCGACGTGAGACATCCGAAAGGCAACGAAAATGGGAGATTATACATTTATATTGAAGGGGGCCGGTGTGACAGATACCGTGAGGGCGTCGAGCTTAGCCAAAGACGAAGCACCGCCTAGCACGTCCGGTGCGGGAGCCGGTGCGGGAGCAGATGCAGCTGCAGGTGCTGGTGCAACGCTAGTCGAGCTGCTCCCCGCCAAGAAGTCAGCAAGGGGAAAGTCCGCTACATCTTTTTTTGGATTTTGCCTGGTCCAATTGAAAACGGCCGAAACCAAGGTTGTAGAAATATCTAAAGCCACCTGTTTTGCGGCAGCTACCGCTGTTGCGACCGTCTCAGTTGATTTCTTCTCAACCGCAATCTCAACCCTCTTGTCGATGTTTTCTTCATTTAACCTGCATCTTTCCTTTCTCTCCTCCGTGGTCTCACAGTAGTCCTTCTTCCACGTGGAGCCGTCTCCGACATCGTGCACGCGTCCATACGACGGTCGAGTATCCACCGGTTGTTGTTTCAATATGTTCAATGCTCGGTTGAATGGAGTGTCCCACTTGGGCCTCGCCAATGCCTCAGACAGCGAGTCGCTTTCGGCCGCAATCCTGTGCTGCTCTCTCTGCAAAACGCACAATGATCGTTTACAAATATGACTAACGTGTGCAGTCGAATTGATCAGAAACTAAAATTACCAGCAGTCTCATGAACTCCGTAATGACTGGTGTTGTCTCGTAAACCTTTTTCACTGGGTCCCAACGGTGCCGGGCCCTGAGGACGTCACGCTCCTGCGGGACGGTGAACTCCGCCAAGGGGTCTGGGATGCCCAGACTCGCGGCTTCCGCGTCCTCCTTGGCCCATTTGGACCTCTTTCCGCCGTAACCACGGCTTCCGAGGTGGTGGCTCCCAAAGTTCCTCTCTTGAAGCCCCTTCATGTACTTAGACTTTTTTTTGGCATCTTCAGCCTCGCAAGCCTCCTTGAATATTTGAAACTGCTCTTCCGTGATTGTCGGATTATCCTTTACAATCTTGGAGTAGGGTTCCTTCTTCTCGATGATCCTTGCTTTCACTCGATTTTTCCAGGCGGCCAACGCGTCGCTAAACTTGGTCATGGCGTGTTTGTTTATCTTCTTCATTGCCGGGTCCTCATCTGGATCTTTATAATCCTTCTCATTCCGACCAGGGAACAAGAATATCTGGTGATACTTCTTTAGGAGGGAGCTCCTCATATTTTCTATCTTCTGTAGTTTCTCATCGTTGATGGTGGCGGTTGTCCGTACGATGCATCCTATTTGATTGCCGTAGCATCGGCGCGCTTCCTCGAGCGCCGTTGGCTCAAACTTGCCGTCATCCACCTCCGTGACCACCACTCTAGTAGTCCTGAGTTTGTTAGGAACCCGTTGCCTCTTTGCTTTCGGTTCTACACCGGCTCCGCTCACCGAGGCAGCGCCGGTCTCAGTCTCGGCGCCGGTCTCAATGTCGGTCTGAGTCTGAGCGCCGGTCTCAGTCTCAGCACCGGTCTGTGTGTCGGTCTCAGTCCCCGATGCCACCGATGGGCCCAGCAATAACATCGGTTGATCATCGGTAAGGCTAAAAAATTCGCCTGCCGCCCGGTAGGCGTCGTCGCAATCACCAGAACCCTGTCCTTCATCGTGGCTAGCCATGTTTCCTATGATTAAATCTAGTCAATTAATTCTAGACCTAATAAAATGAATAATGACATAAAAAAGGCCTATTGTTTTGCAGGAATGTTGACTCCTTCCTGGTGCGGCAAATCACGGGCACTCGATATGTCCTAGTTTTTAGCACAAGTCATGCCGAAATTCACGGAAAATTTCAGCATAACCTTTGCTAAAAAGTGGACAAATCGAGAACCTGAAATTTGCCGGAAAAGAAATGAATCAACATTCCAGCAAAACATATGCCACTAAGCATCATTCCCTGCAAACAGTGTCCAAATATACACGAGCAACCACATGTCCAAATTTCGCAAGCTAATTCAAAAACAAAGTGTAGAAGAAAATTCATTTAACTACTAATAGAACAAAATTCAGTTAACTTTAGTGCTCTATAATGATGAAAGGAAAAAAAATCAGTTAACTACTAATTTCATTCATTTAGGTTATTCATTTAACATCACCTAATTAACCTACTGTACCACTACTACTAGCAGCACTATACTAACCTAATTAACCTAGCAAAACACTAGTGCCCTAACTGAAAAACATCTAATTAATATCCAATTT
>NC_041382.1:47507857-47520697 GCF_002162155.2 Triticum dicoccoides
ACGGGCAAGGGGCGGTCCTGGGCGGGCTCGGGCGGCGGTGAGGTGGAGGGCGCCGACGGTGAGGCTGAGGGCGGCCTCGGGCGGCGGCGGTGAGGATGAGGGTGGCCTCGGGCGGCGGCGGTGAGGCTAAGGGCGGCCTCGAGCGGCGGCGGTGAGGAGACGGCGGCGAGGGCGAGGGCGATTTGGGGAAGAACTGGTGGTCGGGGGGCGGGGTGGGGGGAAACCGCTGTTTAAGTGAAACGTAATGGTAGCGCGTTTCCGGAAACGCGCTATAGCTAAGTTAGCTATAGCGCGTTTCCTGAAACGCGCTACTGCTACTCCTTTCTCCTTTTTCCCTTTTTTCTTTCACTTTTCTTTACATTTTATTTTTTCCCTTTCTCATTTTTCTATTTCTTTCATTTCATTTACTTTTCTACTTGTTTTTCACTTTATTTTATTTCCGTTAGCAACAGCGCTTTACACATAAGCGTGCTACAGCTAAGGAGATTAGCAGTAGCGCTGGGCCAGTATAAGCGCTACTGCTAGGTTGGGCTAGCCATGTGCGCCCAGTTCAAATGTAGCAGCAGCGCTTTTCGCTAGTACGCGCTACTGCTAAAGTCATAACAGTAGCGCGGTTTATTTACGCGTGCTGCTACTAAGTAGCAGCAGCGCTTGATTTTGTACAGCGCTACTGGTAAAATTCTGTGTATAGGCTTTTCCCTAGTAGTGAAAAGGTACTGCTTCTCTGCATACTTGTTTTGCATCTTAAAACCCTTACCCGCTGTGATCATCTTGGCCTCCTGGATCTCCTGGAGGGCGGCCTGGGCCTCATTCTGAGCGGTCTCCGCGCTCTGACGAGCCTTGGAGAGCTTGGCCCCTCGAGCCGATGCATCATTCTCCAAGGTCTCACATTTGTTAAACGCATCCTGGAGCTCCTGCTGGACTTCTTTGACCCGGGCCTCTAGCTTCTTACAGGCGGCTTGCTGCTGGATAGCCTGCTCCTCGGCCTCGTCCAGGGCTTCGACCTCGGTCGTGGCTTCTGCACATATCACAATACTGCTATTAATATATAGCGCTTATCCTTTCCCGAACATATGGCAGGTTGTTCCTCACCTTGCTTCTCCTGGAGCCGAACCTTAACCTCGCCGAGCTCGTTCTCGGTCCGCTCCAGCCTCTGCTTCAGCTCGGAGACCTCGGCAGTATGCGAGGTCACAGCCAACAGGGACGCCTGCTTATCAACACATATTCAGTCAGCCTCTTATAATTAAGGATTGATCCTCTGTCCGGT
Organism: Triticum dicoccoides; assembly: GCF_002162155.2. NCBI lineage: Eukaryota > Viridiplantae > Streptophyta > Magnoliopsida > Poales > Poaceae > Triticum > Triticum dicoccoides. Next base: position 47,509,125 of record NC_041382.1, read on the forward strand.
TCTCCCCGCCGAACACCGGACAACGACTCAGGGGCTACGGACTATACGGGTTTTTTCTCTTCCTTACCTCAAAACCTGTCAACAGGCTGCTATAGGCTTCATTTAGTCCGCTCTTGGTGGACTGAACCTTCTCGATCACCGCACCCATAAGGATAAGGTGCTCGTCCACGACGGAGGCGCTTCATAGCGCTCCCATCAGGATATCCGGCGCTCCTGGATGGACAGGAGCCACCGGTGGAGGCGGCGCACCCCCTTCCTTTAAAGGGGGCTGCTCGCCCGACTCCGGAGCCATATGGGTCTCTGGAATCATATTCGGCTGACGGCCAAACTGGATACAGCCCTCTTCGCCAGTCTCCATGGGGATTGACTCCCCCATGTGTCCGGCAGTGGAGGTCCTGCCTTGTGGTGCCTCCCGGACAGCGTCCTGGGCTCCTCCCTTCGGAGCGATCCTCCGAGATAGCACTTCGGTGTCGTCCCTGGCCCCGTGGGAGTACGCAGGCGGTGGCAACATGCTCGCCATCTCCGATGGAGCCAACGAAACTCTAGATGAGGATCGCTGGATGAGGTCACGGGCCAGACTGCAATAGTTAACCATGTTAAACTAACAAAGGGAAAGGGCTGGATATACTCACAGATAAGCCATGTCACTTACGATGCGGCCCGGGGCTTAGTGCGGGGGCGTCGTTCCGGACTACTGTCGACGTCCCACACGGTATTGACCGCTGGGGCGCTGTCACCTCCGGATGTGCCGAGGCTGCCCTCTTCTTCTTCTTCTTCTCCTCGGGAGGAGAGTTGTTTTCTTCCTCCTCCTCCAACTCTTCCTCGTCATTGTCCTCAGGGACAAAGGAATGGGCCTCGTCGTCTTCAGACATCGCTTCCGAAGTGCCCTTGCGACGGGGGCCGCTCTTGGCCCCCTTGGCCTTCTTCTTGGCCTTCTTCTCTGGCGCTGTATATGGCGCCGGTACCAGCATCTTCGCCGGGCGTGGGATGACCGCTTCTTCGGGCAGCGGAGCCGGACACTGGGTCCGCTTCACCCTCTCCACCCAGTCCTGAGGGAATAATACTAAAATCTCAAACATCGTCCTCGAAGCATTTAAGTTGGGAAAACGTCAAAAGTAACATACCTCGCTGGCGGGATGTTTACAATTGTGACCACGGTCTGAGTCCGTGGCTGGTGGCTTCTCGTTGCCCTTAAAGAGCAACTTCCAGGCCACTTCATGAGAAGTCTCGAAGAGCCTTTTCACGGTCCGGTGCTTCTCCGAATTAAACTCCCACAAAGGGCGGCTCCGGTGCTGGCACGGAAGAATCCGGCGAACTAGCATCACCTGGATAACGTCAACAAGCTTGACGTTCTTGGTCACCATGCTTTGAACGTGCGTCTGCAGCACTATTAGCTCGTTAGGTGAACACCAGTCCGGACTCTTCTTGACCCAGGAGGTGAGTCGCATGGGAGCACCAGAGGGGAATTCGGCAGCTACAGCCCAGGAGGTACCGCAAGGTTCTGTAATGTAGAACCACTGCCTCTGTCATTCCTTTACTGTCTCCACAAAAGTGCCTTTGGGCCAGGAGACATTGGATAGCTTGCTCACCATGGCTCCTCCACACTCCGCGTGCTGGCCATCTACCACCTTCGGCTTCACGTTGAAGACCTTGAGCCACAACCCAAAGTGGGGATGGATGCGGAGGAAGGCCTCGCACACGACGATAAACGCCGAGATGTTGAGGAAGGAATTCGTGGATAGATCATGGAAATCTATCCCATAATAGTACATCAGCCCGCGGACGAAAGGGTGGAGTGGAAACCCTAGCCCGCGGAAGAAATGGGGGATGAATACTACCCTCTCTGTGGGCTCTGGGGTGGGGACGACTTGTCCTTCGGCCGGCAGACGATGGGCGATATCCTTCGCCAAATATCCGGCCGCCCGGAGCTCAGTAATGTCCTCCTCCTTAACGTAGGAGACCATCCACTTGCCCTGACCACCGGATCCGGACATGGTTGCTTGAGTGGAAAGGAGATGAGAACTTGGGCGCTGGAGCTTGAGATCGGAAAGGCGGAGACGGAGGGAGACCGTGAGAAGAGGAAGGGGGAATCCTTATCCCCTTATAAAGGCAGCAAATATTAAACGCCTCCTCACTCGCCTTAGGATTCGCCTGTTCCCAAGGGCTGTATAAATGGCACGGTTGAGTTACCCATGCCCGCATTGATGAGAATCCCGCAATAAGAGACACGATCTCTGTTTCGACAAGACGTGCCAATAGAAACTGCTTCTCGAAACGTGGGATGGCAGAAGAAAAACGGTTCAAAATTATGACCGGACAGACACGATGTCGTGTTGGAAAGAAGCTGTCAATAGATTAGATTCGTGCAAATATTATATTCTCTCTGTAGTTGTGTATGGTGTGCATAACAGGTCCGGATACGATCATTACATCCGAAGACTATTGTGGAGTTTGGAGAAAGGGGAACCCACCTTGCAATGCCGAAGACAATCTGCGCGCCGGACTCCTCGTCATTGAAAGCCAGGTTCAGGGGCTACTGAGGGAGTCCCAGACTAAGGGGTCCTCGGGTGTCTGGCCTGTTATCCATGGGACGGGCTGATGGGCTACGAAGACATGAAGGCCGAAGACTACACCGTGTCCGGATTGGACTCTATTTGGCGTGGAAGGCAAGCTTGGCGACCGAAGATTCCTTCTTATGTAACCGACTCCATGTAAACCCTAGATCCCCTCGGTGTCTATATAAACAAGAGGGGTTAGTCTGGAAAGCATATACATACACATTACCATAGTCATACAGGCTAGACTTCCAGGGTTTAGCCATTACGATCTCGTGGTAGATCAACTCTTGTAATACTCATATTCATCAAGATCAATCAAGCAGGAAGTAGGGTATTACCTCCATAGAGAGGGCCCGAACCTGGGTAAACATCGTGTCCCCCGTCTCCTATTACCATCGATCCTAGACACACAGTTCGGGACCCCCTACCCGAGATCCGCCGGTTTTGACACCAACAGCGGCCCGGACTGACATTTCGCGTACGCTTACATGAGACTGGTTCTACCGACGTGCTTCGCACACAGGTGGCTGGCGGTTGTCAGTTTCTCCAAGTTTAGTTGAACCGAGTGTGACTACGCCCGGTCCTTGTTCAAGGTTAAAATAGCACTAACTTGACGAAATATCGTTGTGGTTTTGATGCGTAGGTAAGAACGGTTCTTGCTCAGCCCGTACCAGCCACGTAAAACTTGCAACAACAAAGTAGAGGACGTCTAACATGTTTTTGCAGGGCATGTTGTGATGTGATATGGTCAAGGCACGATGCTATATTTTATTGTATGAGATGATCATGTTTTGTAACAGAGTTATAGGCAACTGGCAGGAGCCATATGGTTGTCGCTTTATTGTATGCAATGCAATCACCCTGTAATTGCTTTACTTTATCACTAAGCGGTAGCGATAGTCATAGAAGCAATAGTTGGCGAGACGACAACAATGCTATGATGGAGATCAAGGTGTCACGCCGGTGATGATGGTGATCATGACGGTGCTTTGGAGATGGAGATCAAAGGCACAAGATGATGATGGCCATATCATATCACTTATATTGATTGCATGTGATATTTATCCTTTATGCATCTTATTCTGCTTTAAATGACGGTAGCATTATAAGATGATCTCTCACTAAATTTCAAGGTACAAGTATTCTCCCTGAGTATGCACAGTTGCCAAAGTTCGTCGTGCCGAGACACCACGTGATGATCGGGTGTGACAAGCTCTACGTTCACATACAACGGGTGCAAGCCAGTTTTGCACACACAGAAATACTTAGGTTAAACTTGACGAGCCTAGCATATGCAGATATGGCCTTGGAACACTGAGACCGAAAGGTCGAGCATGAATCATATAGTAGATATGATCAACATAGTGATGTTCACCATTGAAAACTACTCCATTTCACGTGATGATTGGACATGGTTTAGTTAATTTGGATCACGTGATCATTTAGATGATTAGAGGGATGTCTATCTAAGTGAGAGTTCTTAAATATGATTAACTGAACTTTAATTTATCATGAACTTAGTACCTGATAGTGTTTTTCTTGTCTATTTTGGTGTAGATAGATGGCCCTTGTTATTGTTCCGCTGAATTTTAGTGCGTTCCTTGAGAAAGCAAAGTTGAAAGATGATGGTAGCAATTACACGGACTGGGTCCGTAACTTGAGGATTATCCTCATTGCTGCACAGAAGAATTACATCCTGGAAGCATCGCTAGGTGCCAAACCTGCTGCAGGAGCTGAACCAGATGTTATGAACGTCTGGCAAAGCAAAGCTGATGACTACTCAATGTTCAGTGTGCCATGCTTTACGGCTTAGAACCGGGACTTCAACGACATTTTGAACGTCATGGAGCATATGAGATGTTCCAGGAGTTGAAGTTAATATTTCAAGCAAATGCCCGGATTGAGAGATATGAAGTCTCCAATAAGTTCTACGGCTGCAAGATGGAGGAGAATAGTTCTGTCAGTGAACATATACTCAAAATGTCTGGGTATAACAATCACTTGATTCAACTGGAAGTTAATCTTCCGGATGATAGTGTCATTGACAAAATTCTTCAATCACTGCCACCAAGCTACAAGAGCTTTGTGATGAACTATAACATGCAAGGGATGGATAAGACAATTTCCGAGCTCTTCGCGATGCTAAACGCTGCAGAGGAAGAAATCAAAAAGGAGCATCAAGTGTTGATGGTCAACAAAACCACCAGTTTCAAGAAAAAGGGTAAAGGGAAGTGCTACCTCTTGAGCACTGCGTTGGATTTCCCCAAAGAGGAGAGGATGATGCAGCAAAGTAGCATATGTATTTCCCTCAGTTTTTGAGAACCAAGGTATGAATCCAGTAGGAGGCTACACGCAAGTCCCTTGTACCTACACAAAAACAATAGCTCAACGCAACCAACGCGATTAGGGGTTGTCAATCCCTTCACGGTCACTTACGGGAGTGAGATCTGATAGAGATGATAGATAATATTTTTGGTATTTTTGATATAGAGATGCAAAGTGAAAAGTAAAAGGCAAAGTAAAAAAGCAAAGCAATAATAAAGTGATGGAGATTGATATGATGAGAATAGACCCGGGGGCCATAGGTTTCACTAGTGGCTTCTCTCAAGAGCATAAGTATTCTACGGTGGGTGAACAAATTACTATTGAGCAATTGACAGAATTGAGCATAGTTATGAGAATATCTAGGTATGATCATGTATATAGGCATCACGTCCGAGACAAGTAGACCGACTCCTGCCTGCATCTACTACTATTACTCCACTCATCGACCGCTATCCAGCATGCATCTAGAGTATTAAGTTAAAAATAGAGTAACGCCTTAAGCAAGATGACATGATGTAGAGAGATAAATTCATGCAATATGAAATAAAACCCATCTTGTTATCCTCGATGGCAATGATACAATACGTGCCTTGCTGCCCCTTCTGTCACTGGGAAAGGACACCGCAAGATCAAACCCAAAGCTAAGCACTTCTTCCATGGCAAGAAAAACCAATCTAGTAGGCCAAACCAAACTGATAATTCGAAGAGACTTGCAAAGATAACCAATCATACATAAAAGAATTCAAAGAAGATTCAAATATTATTCATAGATAGACTTGATCATAAACGCACAATTCATCGGTCTCAACAAACACACCGCAAAAAGAAGATTACATCGAATAGATCTCCATGAGAGAGAGGGGGAGAACATTGTATTAAGATCCAAAAAGAGAGAAGAAGCCATCTAGCTACTAACTATGGACCCGAAGGTCTGAGGTAAACTACTCACACTTCATCGGAGGGGCTATGATGATGTAGAAGCCCTCCGTGATGACGGCCCTCTCCGGCGGAGCTCCGGAACAGGCCCCAAGATGGGATATCATGGATACAGAAAGTTGCGGCAGTGGAATTAGGTTTTTGGCTCCGTATCTGATCGTTTGGGGGTACGTAGGTATATATAGGAGGAAGGAGTAAGTCGGTGGAGCTCCAAGGGGCCCACGAGGCAGGGGATGCGCCCTAGGGGGGCGCCCCCCACCCTTGTGACCGCCTCTTGGCTCCCTTGGAGTAGGGTCCAAGTCTCCTGGATCACGTTCGGTGAGAAAATCACGTTCCTGAAGGTTTCATTCTGTTTGGACTCCGTTTGATATTCCGTTTCTTTGAAACACTGAAATAGGCAAAAAACAGCAATTCTGGGCTGGGCCTCCGGTTAATAGGTTAGTCCCAAAAATAATATAAAGTGGAAAATAAAGCCCAATATAGTCCAAAACAGTAGATAATATAGCATGGAGCAATCAAAAATTATAGATACGTTGGAGACGTATCAGGAAGAAGAAGGGGAACTTCAAGAAGAATGGCAAGCAAGTTGCTGCTTAGGAGAAGAAACCCAAATCTGGACCTAAGCCTGAGATTGAGTGCTTCTACTGCAAAGGGACTCGGCATTGGAAGCGGAACTGACCCAAGTATTTGGTGGATAAGAAGGATGGCAAGGTGAACAAAGGTATATGTGATATACATGTTATTGATGTGTACCTTACTAAAGCTCGCAGTAGCACCTGGGTACTTGATACTGGTTCTGTTGCTAATATTTGCAACTCGAAATAGGGACTACGGATTAAGCAAAGAGTGGCTAAGGACGAGGTGACGATGCGCGTGGGAAATGGTTCCAAAGTCGATGTGATCGCCGTCAGCATGCTACCTCTATATCTACCTTCAGGATTAGTTTTAGACCTGAATAATTGTTATTTGTTGCTAGCATTAAGCATGAACATTATATCTGGATCTTGTTGATGTGAGACGGTTATTCATTTAAATCAGAGAATAATGGTTGTTCTATTTATATGAGTAATATCTTTTATGGTCATGCACCCTTGAAGAGTGGTCTATTTTTAATGAATCTCGATAGCAGTGATACACATATCATAATGTTGAAGCAAAAAGATGCAGAGTTGCTAATGATGGTGCAACTTATTTGTGGCACTGCCGTTTAGGTCATATTGGTGTAAAGCGCATGAAGAAACTACATTCTGATGGACTTTTGGAATCACTTGGTACTTGCGAACCATGCCTCATGTGCAAGATGACTAAAACGCCGTTCTCCGGAACAATGGAGCGAGCAACAGATTTGTTGGAAATCATACATACTGATGTATGTGGTCCGATGAATATTGAGGCTCGCGGCAGATATTGTTATTTTCTCACCTTCACAGATGATTTGAGCAGATATGGGTATATCTACTTAATGAAACATAAGTCTGAAACATTTGAAATTTCAGAGTGAAGTGGAAAATCATCGTAACAAGAAAATAAAGTTTCTACGATCTAATCGTGGAGGAGAATATTTGAGTTATGAGTTTGGTCTTCATTTGAGACAATGCGGAATAGTTTCGCAACTCACGCCACCCGGAACACCACAGTGTAATGGTGTGTCTGAATGTCGTAATCGTACTTTACTAGATATGGTGCGATCTATGATGTCTCTTACCGATTTACCGCTATCATTTTGGTGTTATGCTTTAGAGACAGCTGCATTCACGTTAAATAGGGCACCATCAAAATCCATTGAGACGACGCCTTATGAACTGTGGTTTGGCAAGAAACCAAAGTTGTCGTTTCTTAAAGTTTGGGGTTGCGATGCTTATGTGAAAAAGCTTCAACCTGATAAGCTCGAACCCAAATCGAAGAAATGTGTCTTCATAGGATACCCTGTTGGGTACACCTTCTATCACAGATCCGAAGGCAAGACATTTGTTGCTAAGAATGGATCCTTTCTAGAGAGGGAGTTTCTCTCGAAAGAAGTGAGTGGGAGGAAAGTAGAACTTGATGAGGTAACTGTACCTGCTCCCTTATTGGAGAGTAGTTCATCAAAGAAACCGGTTCCTGTGACACCTACACCAATTAGTGAGGAAACTAATGATGATGATCATGAAACTTCAGATCAAGTTACTACCGAACCTCGTAGGTCAATCAGAGTAAGATCCGCACCAGAATGGTACGGTAATCCTGTTCTGGAGGTCATGTTACTTGACCATGACGAACCTATGAACTATGAGGAAGCGATGATGAGCCCAGATTCCGCAAAATGGCTTGAGGCCATTAAATCTGAGATGGGATCCATGTATGAGAACAAAGTGTGGACTTTGGTTGACTTGCCCGATGATCGGCAAGCCATCAAGAATAAATGGATCTTCAAAAAGAAGACTGACGCTGATGGTAATGTTACTGTCTACAAAGCTCGACTTGTTGCGAAAGGTTTTTGACAAGTTCACGGAGTTGACTACGATGAGACCTTCTCACCCGTAGCGATGCTTAAGTCCGTCCGAATCATGTTAGCAATTGCCGCATTTTATGATTATGAAATTTGGCAAATGGATGTGAAGAATGTATTCCTGAATGGATTTCTGGAAGAAGAGTTGTATCTGATGCAACCTGAAGGTTTTATCGACCCAAAGGGTGCTAACAAAGTGTGCAAGCTCCAGCGATCCATTTATGGACTGGTGCAAGCATTTCGGAGTTGGAATAAAAGTTTTGATAGTGTGATCAAAGCATATGGTTTCATACTTAATTTTGGAGAAGCTTGTATTTACAAGAAAGTGAGTGGGAGCTCTGTAGCATTTCTAATATTATATGTGGATGACATATTATTGATTGGAAATGATATAGAATTTCTGGATAACATTAAAGGATACTTGAATAAGAGTTTTTCAATGAAAGAGCTCGGTTGTCGGCGTTCTGGGAACGGGGGTCCCTAGACTTGCCTGCCTGCAGCCTGCGGCGTGGCTCAAAGGGGGCCCAGCATGGCCCATCTTCATCAGCACAAGACCCAAGACCCTCGCGAGGGGCCAAGCCTCGCGGGGGTGACGACAGGGAGCTTCCTCAAGCGCGGCCTCATCAGGATGGCTCACGAGGAGGCGGAGAGATCAAGGCGGGGTACCTCACGAGGTGCCCATGACGCAAGCCATGACGACCAAGGGCGCCAGGCGGGCGCCATCCCGCGCTGTGTCCTCCTTTCCTCTTTGGTGAAAAGGGAGCAAGCGCAGGCGAGAGTATCAAGCAAAGGCACCCATTTCGGTGCAACGAGACCAAGACCAGTCCAACGGTGGGGAGGAAGTCATTGTGGAGCCCAGGACGGCGTAACCACCAGAGCCTTTGGCAGGCGAGGACCAACTTTAGTCAGGATAAGTGTACCAGATGTTCCCCTTCAAAATGGCCAACTGTTGGTGCCCTTCCCGCTCAATATTTGGGAGGAGGCCCAGGGCCTTTGCCTATAAATAGGACTAGCCACCCCCAGGGTAGAGGCATCGGGAGAGCAATCTAGAAATCAGCTAGACAAGCATAAGCAACAGAGAGAGAGAGAGAAGGGCGGCTGAACTCCTCCTAGCAGTTCATCGCCCCAGCTAAGAGCAGACCCTCGCGAGGCTGTTCTTCCTTGTATTGTTCATCGTCATCAGCCCAAGAGGCAATCCACCACACCACAAACTAGAGTAGGGTATTACACCACAATGGTGGCCCGAACTAGTATAAACCGTGTGTCTCTTGTGTTGTTCTTTCATTAGCTTAGATCTTTGCGAGGCGGAGAGGTAGAAGGCGTAATCTCCGCGCGCACCCCAGAGTTCGAACCTCAAGGGTGTGCCGGAACCCGAAATCCAACATTTGGCGCGCCAGGTAGGGGTGCGCCGAAATCCACCCTTCTACCGCTTTGTGCCCCGTCGCATCGTCATCGCCATGTCCGGCGACCAGGTGGGCAACCCAGATCCATGGGCGGCGTGGCCCGCCCGCGCAGAGCCGCTCACCTCGGGCGACCCTGCGCCCCAGGTAGCTCGTGGTCTGCAGGGTGCTGCAGGCCGCGGGCGACGCGGACAGGCTTCAACAACCCTCACACCGCGGAAAACACGGTCGGCAGCAAGGGCCTCCAATCATGCCGCGGCCACGACACCGTACAGCCGCCGGGAGCAGGCGAACTCGAGGGCCGCGCTCACGGTGGCCCGAGAGCTACTGCTGTGTAGGCTGCTGGAAGGCGGACGCGATGTGCTGTTGGAGCGGCTCGCCGAGCTCCTGGGCTTTGCCGCCTCGGGGGCTCACCCCTTCTGCACCCAGCTCCCGTCTCAAGCCCAGGGTGGCACGCGCGGGGGCCCCGCGCGCGCCCGCGGGCTCCAAGGCTACCCCAACACCAGTGAAGCTGTCGGCACCAGACTGGCGGCGGCGCTACCCCCGCCCCCGGCCCGCGAAGAAGAGGGACTCGGCACGGCCCACGGCCCCGGCGGGCAGGCACGCTACCACTCCACGGTGGGCACGTCAAGCAGAGCTGCATGGCACACGGAGCACTATGGCGTGGCCTTCGGGATGGCGGCGCCAGAAGAATACGTGCCCCACATGATGGATCAAGGGCTCACTCACGAGGGCGAACAAGGCTCGCTCCTCAGCCCAAGCTGGGGGGACGAGACACCAGAGGCTGAGCTCTTCCAGGAGCCCCGGGACGGTCCCACTGGCCACGCTGGGGGCAATGGTTATCGGGTACCGCTAATTCCTCAGGAGCAGGCATACGCTAATCATGGATCGCAGGAGGTGTAGGTCGCCGCAGCGAGCGGCTGCCCCGCTCACACAGTCTCCTACCCCTCGGGAGGAGGGCGCAGGGGGCTGTAGGAGGGGGGCAGATATCCGACATCACCACCGCGGCGTTCGGCGCAAGGCGTTCTCAGGAGGGAGGCCCTCTGCTGGGGAGGTGCCTCAGGGCCTGCCCCTGGCGGAGGACCCGTGGTCATCGGGGGAACCGCTGGCGACCGCTCTACCCCATCGGCAGCGGCCTGGTTTCCGGTCGTCGTTGATGTCACTAGAGTGTGGCGCAAGGCGGGGCCCTCGTCTGGCGATATGAAGCAAGGCCGGTACCTGTGAAGAAGGCCCAGTGCCTGTGAAGCTCGCCACCGGCCCCGTGACACTCACGTAATAATGAGTGGGGCTGTACACGCCCCGGAGTCTCAGGGGTGCCGGCCTCAGGCCCTAGGGCTCCCTTCCACGCCCAGTGGACAGCACTTAGCTCCCCACTGGAGAGAAGACGTCCAAGACTAGATTAGGTGCCGGACGCGGCCTTTTGTCTGCTTTCATTGCTTTTCCCTTTGGTTGTAATTTTCCCCCGCTGGATTTAAGTTGGATTCGAATTTTAAATTAGCGTGTGTTCGGGGAAGGGGTGCTTAGTCTTGTTCGAGCCATTTCTCGCATTTTGGTTACCACTTCACCGCAGCTGCCTCCCCTCGTAAGCCCCTCGCGAGTCGGGTCAGGCCTAGCCCGCGCGCAGCCCAGACTGCCGCCGTCGCATCCTCTCAGGAGGGTTTTCTGGTGCCTGCGGAGGTTATCCTTTTAGGAAAAGGCTGAGAGCCTGTGAAGAAGGCAACCGCCTGTGAAGCCATCGCGTTTAGGAAAAGGCCCAGAGCTTGTGAAGAAGGCGACCGCCTGTGAAGCCATCGCGTTTAGGAAAAGGCCCAGAGCCTGTGAAGAAGGCGACCGCCTGTGAAGCCATCGCGTTTAGGAAAAGGCCCA
>NC_041382.1:47520780-47549368 GCF_002162155.2 Triticum dicoccoides
GGCCCAGATCCTATGAAGAAGCGACCGCCTGTGAAGCCATCGCGTTTAGGAAAAGGCCCAGAGCCTGTGAAGAAGGCGACTGCCTGTGAAGCCATCGCATTTAAGAAAGGCCCAGAGCCTGTGAAGAAGGCGACTGCCTATGAAGCCGTCGCATTTAGGGAAAGGCCCAGAGCCTGTGAAGAGGGCGAACGCCTGTGAAGCTGTCGCATTTGGGAAAAGGCCCGGAGCCTGTGAAGAGGGCAAATGCCCGTGAAGCTTGCTTCCCCTAAGAAAGGCCCGGAGCCTGTGAAGAAGGCAAACGCCTGTGAAGCTCGCCGCCGCGACACTCTCACACCCTACGACTTCAATCGAAGAACACCCAAGACACCACGGCCTCCCACGGGCTACCTCAGGGCCCGCACGAAACAAAGGTAAACTAGCCAACCACCAGGCGCAGACGCATGGGCAATGAAACGTCTGCTAGTGCAATGAACACAGGTTTTACATGAGGGGCTCCCCCTCCCAAAAAGCTCTCACCGTCATCAGGCCAAAACCTGAGTTCTATTCATGCAGGGTAAGGAAACAGGGACGATACATAATCAATCGGATAAATCCCCCAATGCATCCTCAGGAGCACCTCCCGAGCCGTTGCTGGCGTCGCTGAACTCGCCATCGCTGTCCGCATCGCCACCAGCGGCGTCAAGGCCATTCACCACACCACCCTCATCTGCGGCCACGATCACGTCGTCATCGTCTAAAGTGAAGGCCCTGACAAGAGCGTCCACGTTGTCTTCCACCCAGTGCGCCAGGTCGTCTCGGACAGCCTGGGGGACTGGGGCGATAGCGGCGTCAAAGTCGAAGTGGGGATCCATGTTCCGGAGATGGCTGAAGACACGGGAAAAGGCGCGCCCAAGCAGGGCGCGGCTCCTCTCCTCCACCAACATGTCGGCCCTGACAGACCGCGCCTCCAGCTACGTCACCACGGCGGTGAAGAATTGAAGGTTGCCGGCGTAGTTGATCGTGTGCGGCTCGCCAACAGCCGCCTCACAGATGTTGCCCAAGTCTATGTTAGCCCTCTCCCGAAGCATGGTGAGCATGGGGCCGTGCACGTGCTCCAGGACCTGCCGCTGACGTATCTCGTCCGTGTTCTAGCGCACGACGGCCTCAGCCTCCTCCACCCGCTGGCGAAGACGGAGCACCTCGGCTTGGGAGGTGGCTGACTCCCCTTGCGCTATCTCAAGGGCGGCCCGAAGAGCATCGGCCCGCCGCGTCGCCTCCTCCAGCTTGGTCCTCAAGGCCACGGTCCTGCCTTCAGCCTCGACCCGGATCAACCCCAGCCTACCCTCGAACTCGCGCTCGAGGTCTTGGCGCGCCATCGCCACCCGACGTTCGACCTCCTCCAGGACACGGGCTTCCTGTGCAGTGACATCATCCTCCGCCTGTGTCACCAAGCGCTCCCTCATCTCTAGTCGCTCATACTCACGGGTGCGTTCGGCGGCTTCCAGCGTCAACGCCTCCTCACGCTTCTGGAGCTCTGCTGGATCGCCAGAGACCACCTTCATCGACGCGAGAGCCGCCTCGCGCAGCTCCGCTTGCTCCTCTAGTGAGTGGCACCAGGCCAGGAGCTCCCGAGCCCGCTCCTCCGCCGCCTCTCGCCGTCGGTCAGCTCCCCGGGCCTCCTCGGCAGCCTGGGATCGGGCCTCCCGAGAGGCCTCTAGCGACGCCTTTGCCTCTTCATCGTCAAGATCACGCTGATGGCGCGCAAGGGCGATGTCGGCTTCCAGCTCGCGCCTCTCCGCAGCCAGGCGCAGGCCCTTAGCCTCGAGGCGCGCATCTTCATCAGCAAGCTCCTCCCCAAGCAGGTTCACCGCGTCAGCCGCCCTTCGAAGAATCCTTGGCGGAGAGCGCGACGCTCCCGGGCGCGCTCGAGCACATCTCCCACACCATCATCTGCACCAAGCAAGCGCTGGGGGCCGCAAATCATAGCTCCCCCTCCGGGCAGGGGGCTGGGGGCTGGCACCCTCGCGACGGCCGGGCGCGCCGTGACAGAAGCCCGGCCTGGAGCCAGCCCGTCTCCAGATGAAGGGCGTAGGGGGCTCCTCAACCAGTCGCAGTCCACGACCAGACGAGAAGCCCACGGCAGGCTGGCTATGCCACGAGAAGGCCTGCGAAGGAAGATCGCGGGGAGTGAAGGGCCGCAGTGCACCTCGGGACGGTTCGCCCCTTCAATCGCCCTCACCACAAGGGTTGTGCTGCTCGGAGCACTTGAGGATGGTGGAGGGGGCGAAGCCAAAGGGGGCGGCACCTCAGCCACTTCTGCAAACTCGGCCGAAAGGGGCCTGCGGAGCAAGGATCAGTAAAAGCAACAAGAGGATGAGGAGCGAGAAAAGGAGAAGACTTACTCATCAGTGGCGAAGTACTTCCTGCGCTTCAGCAAGCAACAAGGGTAGTCATCACCCAGGGCCTCCCTTTTCCTCCAGAGGGCCTCAAAGTCCAGCGGAAGCGGCCCAAGAGAAGAGCTCAAGGATCAACCTGCGACGAAGACGGAGCGTCGAGGCGATCCGCGTCAGGGGCGCCTGCCTGACGCGTGCTGCCAATCGCCTCGCCGGGAGGCGCGGCTGGGGCCTCAGGGGCCTCAGCCCCAGGCGCTGGGAGCGGCTGCTTGCCACCCTCAGCCTCAGCGTCACGGATCACAGGAGCTGCTCCTTCGAGAGCATCACCCGGCGCTGTCACCTCATCGGGAGCCCCCTCGGCCTCCGGCGCCTCATGCCTCCCTGCTCCGCCACTTGAGGAAGAGTCGCCTTGGCCGACTGGAAGGGCAGTCACCACCACTGGGTTCTCGCGAGGCCCCTGGAGGCCGGCAGGGCGCAACCCTCTACTCATCGAAGATAGGCATCTGGCTCACCAGGTCGCCCCTGTTTCGGCAGAGGTACAGCAAGGCCCCTTCCTGCTGGATGCTGCCAGGGTTGGGGTCGCCAGTCAGGATCAAAGAGCGCCGTCCTCAGCACTCCAGGCGTCAGGTCCTCTTCTTGGAGCCTCATACGATCGTCACGCCCACTGAGGGCCCACATCCGGCAGGAGTGGCGCTGGAGTGGAGCAACGCGGCGTAGCAAGAACTCCTTCACCACCCTGGGCGCTGTCATGCCGAGCGCCCTCAGGAACGCAAAGCGGCGCCAGACGAAGACGAGCCGGGGGCTCTCAAGCGTCTCCTGGCTCCAGCCCGAATTGGGGACGGCAGGCAAAGTTGGCTCCGATAGCAGGGGGCTGGGCACCCCAACATCCACATACAGCCACCGCTCGCGGAACCCAGCCGCGGACGGAGGAAGCCCGAAGTCAATCCCTGAAGCCGCCGTCTCCGACGCGGCAACGAAGCTCACACACGCCGAGCATTGGGTAGGATCAACAAGACGCAGAGAGAAAAAGTGGCGCAGCAAGGCAACCGAAGGAAGGATGCCCACCATTGCCTCGCAGGCAAAGGAGAAGACCGAAAGAAGGGTGATGGATTCAGGACTCAGGTGCATCATATGGATCTGGTAGTGGGAGAGCACGGCATTGAAGAAATCGGAAAAGGGGGGAACCAGACCCGCCCACAAGGCATCGACAAAATACTGAACCTCGGTGGCTATCTTGCCAATGGAGAAGTGGGACACGGGCCAAGCCATTGTCCTCACGCATTCGTTAAAAATGGTGGCCAGGGCCGAGCTGACCTTCCCCAAGCTCTCGGCGGGAGCCACCAACAGCGGCGAGCAAGGCGGAGGCATGGGTTTCTTCCCTCCTTCCTTCTTCGTCAGAGCCATGGCGATGGGAAGGAGGGGGGAAGATGCGAGATTGGATTGGAAGCAGGAGCTAGAGTTCGAGAGGAGGAAGGACGGAGGACGCTCGAGCAACAGAAAGGGGAGCGGCTGTGTATGACTACGAGTCCGCCTAGCAGGGCGCAAGATAAGGGGGCGTGGGGGAACAGTGCCGCCCACGTCCAATCAACCGCCACGCGGCGCCCAAGGCCGCAGGCTGTTAGGGCCCGCGGTGCTTCGCCCTTGCCCTTCCGCCTCCCAGCACGGCCAAGCCCGGGCGCGCCTTGGGCCTGGGGGCTACTGTCGGCGTTCTGGGAACGGGGGTCCCCAGACTTGCCTGCCTGCGGCCTGCGGCGTGGCTCAAAGGGGGCCCAGCGGGGCGAACGACGCAGAGCTTCCTCAGGCGCGGCCTCATCAGGATGGCTCACGAGGAGGCGGAGAGATCAAGGCGGGGTACCTCACGAGGTGCCCATGACGCAAGCCATGACGACCAAGGGCGCCAGGCGGGCGCTAGCCCGCGCTGTGTCCTCCTTTCCTCTTTGGTGCAAAGGGAGCAAGCGCAGGCAAGAGTATCAAGCAAAGGCACCCATTTCGGTGCAACGATACCAAGACCAGTCCAACGGTGGGGAGGAAGTCATTGTGGAGCCCAGGACGGCGTCACCACCAGAGCCTTTGGCAGGCGAGGACCAACTTTAGTCAGGATAAGTATACCAGATCTTCCCCTTCAAAATGGCCAACTGTTGGTGCCCTTCCCGCTCAATATTTGGGAGGAGGCCCAGGGCCTTTGCCTATAAATAGGACTAGCCACCCCCAGGGTAGAGGCATCGGGAGAGCAATCTAGAAATCAGCTAGACAAGCATAAGCAACAGAGAGAGAGAGAGAGAAGGGTGGCTGAACTCCTCCTAGCAGTTCATCGCCCCAGCTAAGAGCAGACCCTCGCGAGGCTGCTCTTCCTTGTATTGTTCATCATCATCAGCCCAAGAGGCAATCCACCACACCACAAACTAGAGTAGGGTATTACACCACAATGGTGGACCGAACTAGTATAAACCTTGTGTCTCTTGTGCTGTTCTTTCATTAGCTTAGATCTTTGCGAGGCGGAGAGGTAGAAGGCGTAATCTCCACGCGCACCCCAGAGTTCAAACCTCAAGAGTCTACCGGAACCCGAAATACGACATCGGTGAAGCTGCTTATATATTGGGCATCAGGATCTATAGAGATAGATCAAGACACTTAATTGGACTTTCACAAAGCACATACCTTGATAAAGTTTTGAAGAAGTTCAAATGGATCAAGCAAAGAAAGGGTTCTTGCCTGTATTACAAGGTGTGAAGTTCAGTAAGACTCAATGCCCGACCACTTCAGAAGATAGAGAGAAAATGAAAAGTGTTCCCTATGCTTCAGCCATAGGCTCTATCATGTATGCAATGTTGTGTACCAGACCTGATGTGCGCCTTGCTATTAGTTTAGCAGGGAGGTACCAAAGTAATCCAGGAGTGGATCACTAGACAGCGGTCAAGAACATCCTGAAATACCTGAAAAGGACTAAGGATATGTGATACGTCTCCATCGTATCTACTTTTCCAAACACTTTTGCCCTTGTTTTGGACTCTAAGTTGCATGATTTGAATGGAACTAACCCGGACTGACGATGTTTTCAGCAGACTTTCCATGGTGTTATTTATGTGTAGAAACAAAAGTTCTCGGAATGACCTGAAACTCCACGGAACATCTATTTGGAAAATAAGAAAAATACTAGTAGAAAAAGCCACGTCAGGGGGCCCACACCCTGTCCACGAGGGTGGAGGGCGCGCCTGCCCCCCTAGGGCGCGCCCCCTACCTCGTGGGCCCCCTGACGCTCCACCGACCTCAACTCCAACTCCATATATTCACTTTCGGGGAGAAAAAAATCAGAGAGAAGGATTCATCATGTTTCACGATACGGAGCCGCCGCCAAGCCCTAAAACCTCTCGGGAGGGCTGATGTGGAGTCCGTTCAG
The DNA here is from genome assembly GCF_002162155.2 of Triticum dicoccoides. Lineage (NCBI taxonomy): Eukaryota > Viridiplantae > Streptophyta > Magnoliopsida > Poales > Poaceae > Triticum > Triticum dicoccoides. Next base: position 47,526,550 of record NC_041382.1, read on the forward strand.
GGCTCCGGAGAGGGGAATCTGTCGCCATCGTCATCATCAACCATCCTCCATCACCAATTTCATGATGCTCACCGCCGTTCGTGAGTAATTCCATCGTAGGCTTGCTGGACGGTGATGGGTTGGATGAGATCTATCATGTAATCGAGTTAGTTTTGTTAGGGTTTGATCCCTAGTATCCACTATGTTCTGAGATGGATGTTGCTATGACTTTGCTATGCTTAATGCTTGTCACTAGGGCCCGAGTGCCATGATTTCGGATCTGAACCTATTATGTTTTCATGAATATATGTGAATTCTTGATCCTATCTTGCAAGTCTATAGTCACCTACTATGTGTTATGATCCGGCAACCCCGAAGTGACAATAATCGGGACCACTCCCGGTGATGACCATAGTTTGAGGAGTTCATGTATTCACTATTCGCTAATGCTTTGTTCCGGTACTCTATTAAAAGGAGGCCTTAATATCCCTTAGTTTCCATTAGGACCCCGCTGCCACGGGAGGGTAGGACAAACGATGTCATGCAAGTTCTTTTCCATAAGCATGTATGACTATATTCGGAATACATGCCTATATTACATTGATAAATTGGAGCTAGTTCTGTGTCACCCTATGTTATGACTGTTACATGATGAACCGCATCCGGCATAATTCTCCATCACCGATCCAATGCCTACGAGCTTTTCACATATTGTTTTTCGCTTATTTACTTTTCCGTTGCTATTGTTACAATCACTACAAAATACCAAAAATATTACTTTTGCTACCGTTACCACTACTATCATATTACTTTGCTACTAAATACTTTGCTGCAGATACTAAGTTATCCAGGTGTGGTTGAATTGACAACTCAACTGCTAATACTTGAGAATATTCTTTGGCTCCCCTAGTGTCGAATCAATAAATTTGGGTTGAATACTCTACCCTTGAAAACTGTTGTGATCCCCTATACTTGTGGGTTATCAATATGTTTCTCATTTATGGAGGTGACAAAGAGCTCGTTGTAAATGGTTACGTCGATGCAAACTTTGACACTGATCCGGACGATTCTAAATGGCAAACCGGATACGTGTTTATATTGAACGGTGGAGCTGTCAGTTGGAGCAGTTCTAAACAAAGCGTCGTGGCGCGATCTATGTGTGAAGAGGAGTACATAGCTGCTTCGGAAGCAGCAAATGAAGGAGTCTGGATGAAGGAGTTCATATCTGATCTAGGTGTCATACCTAGTGCATCAGGTCCAATGAAAATATTTTGTGACAATACTGGTGCAATTGCCTTGGCAAAGGAATCCAGATTTCACAAGAGAACCAAACACATCAAGAGACGCTTAAATTCCATCCGCGATCAAGTCCAGGTGGGAGACATAGAGATTTGCAAGATACATACGGATCTGAATGTTGCAAACCCGTTGACTAAGCCTCTCTCACGAGCAAAACATGATCAGCACCAAGGCTCCATGGGTGTTAGAATCATTACTGTGTAATCTAGATTATTGACTCTAGTGCAAGTGGGACACTGAAGGAAATATGCCCTAGAGGCAATAATAAAGTTATTATTTATTTCCTTATTTCATGATAAATGTTTATTATTCATGCTAGAATTGTATTAACCAGAAACATAATGCATGTGTGAATACATAGACAAACAGAGTGTCACTAGTATGGCTCTACTTGACTAGCTCGTTGATCAAAGATGGTTAAGTTTCCTAACCATAGACATGAGTTGTCATTTGATAAACGGGATCACATCATTAGGAGAATGATGTGATTGACTTGACCCATTCCGTTAGCTTAGCACTTGATCGTTTTAGTTTACTGCTATAGCTTTCTTCATAACTTATACATGTTCCTATGACTTTGAGATTACGCAACTCTCTATTACCGCAGGAACACTTTGTGTGCTACCAAACGCCACAACATAACTGGGTGATTATAAAGGTGCTCTATAGGTGTCTTCGATGGTACTTGTTGAGTTGGCATAGATCGAGATTAGGATTTGTTACTCCAATTGTCGGAGAGGTATCTCTGGGCCCTCTCGGTAATGCACATCACTATAAGCGTTGCAAGCAATGCAACTAATGAGTTAGTTGCGGGGTGATGCATTACAGTACGAGTAAAGAGACTTGCCGGTAACGATATTGAGCTAGGTATTGAGATACCGACGATCAAATCTCGGGCAAGTAACATACCGATGACAAAGGGAACAACATATGTTGTTATGCAGTTTGACCGATAAAGATCTTCGTAGAATATGCAGGAACCAATATGAGCATCCAGGTTCCGCAATTGGTTATTGACCGGAGACGTGTCTCGGTCATGTCTACATAGTTCTCGAACCCGTAGGGTCTGCACGCTTAAAGTTCTGTGATGATCGGTATTATGAGTTTTTGTGTTTTGATGTACCGAAGGTAGTTCGGAGTCCCGGATATGATCACGGACATGACGAGGAGTCTCAAAATGGTCGAGATGTAAAGACCGATATATTGGAAGCCTATATTTGAACATCGGAATGGTTCCGGGTGAAATCGGGATTTTACGCGAGTACCGGGAGGTTACCGGAACCCCCCGGTAATTGTATGGGCCTTAATGGGCCATAGTGGAGAGAGAGAGAGAGAGGAGGCCAGGGCAGGCGCTGCACCCCCTCCCCCCTCTGGTCCGAATTGGACTAGGAGGGGGGCGGCGCCCCCCTTTCCTTCCTCCCTCTCTTCCCCTTCCATCTCTCCTAGTCCAACTAGGGGAAGGGGGAATCCTACTCCCGGTGGGAGTAGGACTCCTCTAGGGCGCGCCATAGGGGCCGGCCCTCTCCCCCTCCTCCACTCCTTTATATACGTGGCCAGAGGGCACCCCATAGACACACAAGTTGATCATTGATCTCTCTTAGCCGTGTGCGGTGTCCCCCTCCACCATAATCCACCTTGGTCATATCGTAGCGGTGCTTGGGCGAAGCCCTGCGTCGATAACTTCATCAACACCGTCATCACGCCGTCGTGCTGACAAAGCTCTCCCTTGAAGCTCTACTGGATCATGAGTTTGCGGGACGTCACCGAGCTGAACGTGTGCTGAACACGGAGGTGCCGTATGTTCGGTACTAAGGATCGGTCAATCGTGAAGACGTGCGACTACATCAACCGCGTTGTCATAACGCTTCCGCTTTCGGTCTACGAGGGTACATGGACACACTCTCCCCTCTCGTTGCTATGCATCACCATGATCTTGCGTGTGCGTAGGAATATTTTTGAAATTACTACGTTCCCCAACAAGAACTTCAAAGAGTGCCCCAAAGTTTCTACCGGAGAGTCAAACAAAAACGTGTGCCAACCCCTATGCATAAGTTCACAAGGTCACAGAACCAGCAAGTTGATCACCAAAACATACATCAAGTAGATCGCGTGAATATCCCATTGCCACCATAGGTAAGCAAATGCAAGACATACATCAAGTGTTCTAAAATCCTTAAAGACTCAATCTGATAAGATAACTTCAAAGGGAATAACTCAATCCATTACAAGAAGGTAGAGGGGAGAAACATCATAAGATCCAACTATAATAGCAAAGCTCGCGGTACATCAAGATTGTGCCAAATCAAGAACACGAGAGAGAGAGAGAGAGAGATCAAACACATAGCTACTGGTACATACCCTCAGCCCCGAGGGTGAACTACTCGCTCCTCGTCATGGAGAGTGCCAAGATGACAAAGATGGCCACCGGTGATGATTTCCCCCTCTGGCAGGGTGCCAGAACAGGGTCCCGATTGGTTTTAGGTTGCTACAGAGGCTTGCGGCGGTAGAACTCCCGATCTAGGTTTCTTTCCGGGAGTTTATGTATTTATAGGAATTTTTTGTCGGTTTCACGTCAGGGGGTCCATGAGTCAACCACAAGGTCGGAGGGCGCCCCCACCCCCCTTGTGGAGGCCTCGTGGCTCCTCTGGCCCAACTCTTTTGCTTCGGGGGCTTCTTTTGGTCCATAAAAAAATCACCATAAATATTCAGCTCAATTGGACTCCGTTTGATATTCCTTTTCTGTGAAACTAAAAAAAAAGGAAAAAACAGAAACTGGCACTGGGCTCTAGGTTAATAGGTTAGTCCCAAAAATCATATAAAATAACATATAAAGGCGTATAAAACATCCAAGATGGACAATATAATAGCGTGGAACAATAAAAAAATTATAGATACGCTGGAGACGTATCACCTGACGACCTCCTCTCTGATTCGTGTCCGACGGCTTGGGATTGCTCGGAATTGGCCAGGGAGAAATCTCTGCATCTTATGCTGGTAGCGGCGACACCCGCGGGTATCGTACCCTTTCGAGATTTTTCTGTGCCCCTCTTCGAGCATCAAGGGAAACCCTAGGTTCAAATTTCTGGATCGGGTGACGATGGCGTCTTTGTGTCATTCTCCTTCTTGAAGGTGTTGTCTTGATTTCTCGCGGCGTCCTCGGTGCTAGATTCAGAGCTTTTGGTAATCTAGGTGTTGGTTGGATTTCTTCTCTGGTCGGCGAGTTTAGTTGTGTTCTTTGCTTGGGTCGAGCATCTTATGCCTTTCCACTTCGGGTACCATGTTCACGCCCCTTGCATCCTTGTCATGTGTTGTACTACCTGTTGAACTCATTCTAACTTCTTCTATAAATGCAATGTTGGGGAACGCAGTAATTTCAAAAAAATTCCTACGCACACGCAAGATCATGGTGATGCATAGCAACGAGAGGGGAGAGTGTAGTCCACGTACCCTCATAGATCGTAAGCAGAAGCGTTATGACAACGCGGTTGATGTAGTCATACGTCTTCACGATCCGACAGATCCTAGTACCGAAAGTACAGCACCTCCCCGATCTGCACACGTTCGGCTCGGTAACGTCCCACGAACTCTCGATCCAGCTGAGTGTCGAAGGAGAGCTTCGTCAGCACGACGGCATGATGACGGTGATGATGAAGCTACCGGTGTAGGGCTTCGCCTAAGCACTACAACGATATGACCGAGGTGGATTATGGTGGAGGGGGGCACCGCACACGGCTAAGACAATGTCTGTTGTGTGTTCTAGCGTGCCCCCTTGCCCCCGTATATAAAGGAGCAAGGGGGGAGGCTGGCCGGCCCTAGGGCGCGCCAAGGAGGGGAGGAGTCCTCCTCCTAGTAGGAGTAGGACCCCCCCTTTTCCTAGTCCAACTAGGAGGGGGAAGGGGGAAGGAAGGAGAGGGAGACAGGGAGGGAAAGAGGGGGCGTTGCCCCCCTCCTTGTCCAATTCGGACTCCTCAAGGGAGGGGGGCGCGGCTAGCCCTAAGGCCCCCTCCTCTCTCTCTCACACACAAGGCCCATGTTGGCCCATAAATTCCCCCGGGGGTTCCGATAACCCCTCGGCACTCTGATAATTATCCGGTGACCCCCGGAACTCATCTGGTGCCCGAATATAGTAATCCAATATATCAATCTTTATGTCTCGACCATTTCGAGACTCCTCGTCATGTCCGTGATCACATCCGGGACTCCGAACTACCTTCGGTACATCAAAACACATAAACTCATAATACCAATCGTCACCGATCGCTAAGCGTGCGGACCTTACGGGTTCGAGAACTATGTAGACATGACCGAGACACATCTCCGGTCAATAACCAATAAAGGAACCTGGATGTTCATATTGGCTCCCAGATATTCTATGAAGATCTTTATCGGTCAAACCGCATAACAACATACGTTGTTCCCTTTGTCATCGATATGTTACTTGCCCGAGATTCGATCGTCGGTATCTCAATACCTAGTTCAATCTCATTACCGGCAAGTCTCTTTACTCGTTCTGTAATGCATCATCCCGCAACTAACTCATTAATTACATTGCTTGCAAGGCTTATAGTGATGTGCATTACCGAGACGGCCCAGAGATACCTCTCCGACAATCGGAGTGACAAATCCTAATCTCGATCTATGCCAACTCAGCAAACACCATCGAAGACACATGTAGAGCACCTTTATAATCACCCAGTCATGTTGTGATGTTTGGTAGCACACAAAGTGTTCCTCCGGTATTCGGGAGTTGCATAATCTCATAGTCATGTATAGGAACATGTATAAGTCATGAAGAAAGCAATAGCAACATACTAAACGATCAAGTGCTAAGCTAACGGAATTGGTTAAGTCAACCACATCATTCCCTAATGATGTGATCCCGTTAATCATGAGATGATTAGGTGAGGCAAGTTCATGAGATGAGTGGAGAATACGTTATTTTTCTTTATCTTTAACGGGTACTGCTTTCTCGTGGTTTTCTGCGTTACCACCCGATTCTATTACTACATTGTTTCACTTGGAACAAAAGTTTCATGATCATTTTTATAGTGGTGATAATGAGCTTAAGTTGTCACATCTTACATCGGTTAGACAAAAGCATGATGAATCGGTCTCCGATTACGTCAAGAGATTTAGAGATACAAAAAACCGGTGCTATAGTTTGGTGATAACCGAGAGAGATTTGGTTGATCTTGTGCTTAGTGGTTTGAGAACTCACATTAGAGAAAGGCTAGAAGGACATGAGTTTTTAAATATCAACCACGTCTTGCAAAGGGCTTTGCCTCAAAAAAGCCGAAGCAAAGATCTTAAAGAGGTGCATAGATATAAAACTGATCGTCCTAAGATGAATATGGTTGAGTATGATAGTGACCACTCGGACGATGGGGGTGATATTTATGCTGCTGAATTTGTTTGGCCGTCTAAGGCCAAACCATTTACTTGCAATGATTTAAAGACGATTCATAAGAATCGTGATGAAGAGATGAAATTTACTTTCAACATAGCTAAGTGTGATAGAATATTTGATGCTTTATGGCAAGCGAAGATTATTAGAATATCTCATACTTTACCGCCGTTTGAAGAGCTGAAACGGCGTGCTTATTGCAAGTATCATAATTCTTTTTCTCATGCTACTAATGATTATAATGTTTTTCGACGACAGATACAATCGCCCATTAATGACGGACGATTGAATTTTTCTGAGATGCAAGTTGATAAGCAGCCTTTCCCAATGAACACCATGGATTTGGAGGGGAAGAAGATGTTAATTTGGCCCAGCATAGCTGAATCAGCTAATAAGAATAATATTGTCATTGGTGAGCCCAAGAAAAATAAGGAGAGCGACAAGGTCTTGGGGAGACAAGTTGTGCTTGACAAGCAACCCGACGGCAAGGAGATAATCAAGATCACCATCAAGAATCCTACACTCGGGGGGCAACCACAAGTGCAAGAGAACACTCATGTCAAATTTGTTAAACCCAAGAGTCTAGAGGTCGGAAAGTGGAAGACAAATGAAGCTAAAGTGCAGCGCAAAAGAATCAAGCCAACTTTTGATATGTTGTTGTCCAAATATGCCAATCAAGCGGCCGGTTCTAGCTCTGACCGGTCATCAAATTTGAAGCGCTCAAGGTCACCTCCTCGGGAAGAATTTCAGCATCATGCAAGGCCATATGAGTCATGGGCACCGGGACCATGGATGGCGCCACCCCCTATGCGCCATACTACATGGGAGGCTTCAATGGAGGATGGGGCCAGCCCCCAATGGCCCCTTATGCTGTTCATCCAGGTTGGGCAGAACTAAGGATGCCCGTTCATGAGAGACTTTCTTATCCCACACGAGGCCGTTTGAACAACGGTGTCAATCAGCCAATGTAAGATAATCATGGAAGGGTTGGCAAGCAAGTGTGGCGTGCTAAATCACCACGTGCTGAAATTTCACAGCCTAGCAAGCAAAAGGAGAAGAATACTAGTGCTGAAACTATTATGATAGGCACTAAAGAATTAACAATCAAAAAGCCGGTTATTGTTGATAATCCGGTTGATTCTAATAAAGATGTGGCTGCTGTCCAGCAGGGTCCCATGGCTAATGATCATAAAGCTAGCACAAGCAAGGCCAAGTCGAGGGATCCAAAATACACTCAGCCTAAGTGGTGTCCTTCCGGTCTGACCAAGGCACAAAAAAGGAGGTTGCAGCGCATGAGGAGCCATGAGAAGGAGGCACAAGAAGCAGAGAGGCGAAGGGATAAATTGTTCAATGAAAGTCGTCCCATGGTACCCCCAAAACAAGTGTAGAAGGCTAAGCAAAAGGAAAACATAGCAACTTCTGCGTTGATCATAGCAACACCTACACTACCAATGGAGGACGATGCGGCTGCTATTACATCGTCCACTTCACCTATTACTTCCTCTTCACTTGGAGATATTTCAGAGTCAATGGACATGCTTGAGATAGAGATGATATGCTTGATTATGAGTCTACACCGGTTCATGAAGGTATGGATATTAATATGGTGTATTACTTACCTGCTGAATTTCGTGCTATAGATGAAGAAGGGGAAGTAGCTCAGTTGGATTTTGGTCCTAAAAATGCTAAATTCGAGAAGCCAAAAGAACCGGTGACACACTTGAAGCCATTGTTCCTCAAAGGTCATATTAATGGATCGCCGGTTGCTAGAATGCTTGTTGATGGTGGTGCGGTGGTGAATCTTATGCCATATTCGGTCTTTAAAAAATGAGGCTGCGTGATGAAGAGTTGATAAAGACCAACATGGTGCTCAATGGATTTGAAGGCAAAGAGAAAATTGAAGCCAAAGGTGTGATGTATGTGGACCTCACGGTGGGAAGTAAAACTTTGGCTACTGCATTCTTTGTCGCCGAGGTGCAAGGTAACTACAATGTGATATTAGGCCGCGATTGGGTTCATGCAAACCAATGCGTGCCATCTACTATGCACCAGTTTTTAATTCAGTGGGTTGATGATGAAGTAGAAGTCATTCATGCGGATAATTCGGCTTGTGTTGCTTTGGCCGATGCATCGGTGGATTGGCAACATCCCAATGCTACTTGCTTGACGGGGCGCGACTTATCAGAATTTGATTTTCTTAGCGCCACAAAAAGTGGTTTCGTGCCCGTTTCTTTAATGCCAGTTGGCGATAATTGGCTCCAAGGTATGATGTATTTAAGTGGATCCTAACTCAGAGTGGTTACAAAAGCGTCTTGTAGAATATCGGTCCAATGAGAATGATATGTATGAGTCCATAGAAGAGTTAGATGATATGGATAAATTAGGACAAGGTTTTACATCAGCCGATCCATTAGAGGAGATAGATATAGGAGATGGTTCAATTCCTAGGCCGACATTTGTAAACGAAAACTTAAGAGCCGATCATAAGGCTAAGTTGATCGAGTTGTTGAAAGAATATGTGTGTTGCTTTGCATGGGAATATCATGAAATGCTAGGTTTAAGCCGAGAGCTAGTGGAGCATCGGTTACCTATAAATGCCAGTTTTAGACCATACAAACAATCGGCCAGAAAGTTTAATCCAAAAGCGTATGACCGGATCAAGGAAGAGATCGGTCGTTTACTTAAAGCTAATTTTATTAGGCCTTGCAGGTATGCCGAGTGGATTTCTAACATTGTACCAGTAGAGAAGAAAGGCTCCGGCAAGTTGAGGGTGTGCATTGATTTCAGAGATTTGAATAGAGCTACACCTAAAGATGAGTATCCTATGCCAATAGCCGATATGTTTATTAATGATGCTTCTGGACATAAGGTCATTAGCTTTCTTGATGGTAATGTGGGGTATAACTAGATTTTTATGGCCGAAAAGGACATGTCCAAAACGGCTTTTCGATGCCCTGGTTTCCTTGGTTTATTTGAGTGGACGGTGATGCCCTTTGAATTAAAGAATGCCGGCGCCACGTATCAAAGGGCTATGAATTTAATTTTTCATAATTTACTTGGTGTTATACTTGAGGTCTATATTGATGATATTGTTGTCAAATCGGATGCTTTTGAATCTCACTTAGCCGATTTGCGTTTGGCTTTTGAAAGAATGAAGAAATATGGGCTGAAAATGAATCCTTTGAAGTGTGCCTTTGGTGTATCAGCTGGGAAGTTTCTGGGTTTCATTATTCATGAAGATGGCGTGGAAATTGATCCCAAAAAGATAGAATCTATACAGAAAGTAGAGGCTCCAACATGCAACAGACATATGCAAAAGTTCCTTGGCAAGGTCAATTATTTTAGGAGGTTCATAGCCAATCTATCAGGGAAGGTTGATGCATTTACTCCTATCCTTCGGTTAAAGAATGATGTTGATTTTACTTGGGGGGCAAAATAGCAAGAGGCATTTGATATGATTAAGAAATATTTGTGCACTCCTCCGATTATGAAAGCGCCCAGGCACAGGGAGCCATTTAGACTTTACATTGCAGCGGAGGAAGGTGTTATTGGTGCTGTTTTGACTCAAGAGACCGAAGGAAAGGAGCATGCTATTACTTATTTGAGCCGACGCTTATTGGACGCCGAGACAAGGTATACATTTATTGAGAAATTATGCTTATGCTTATATTATGCTTGCACAAAATTGAGACATTATCTAGTGCCTAGTACTTGCATTATAGCTTGTCAAACCGATGTCATTAAATACATGTTGCATAGGCCAATTCTTAGTGGTAGAATTGGCAAGTGGGCTTATGCTTTAATTGAATATGATTTCGCTTATGAATCTCTGAAATTCATGAAAGGCCAAATTGTTGCTAATTTTATTATTGAGCATCGGATTGATGACAAGCATGATATTGATATAAACCTTGTCTCATTAGTATCATGGAGATTATATTTTGATGGTTCAGTTTGTAGTAATGGCCAAGGTGTTGGTATTGTTTATATATCTCCTCATGGTGCTGTTTTTGAAGCCTCATGCCGCTTAGAATACTTTTGCACAAATAATCAAGCCGAATATGAAGCATTGTTATTCGGCTTAGAGATGTTGCTTGCCATAGCTTCTACACATGAGGCTTTTGGTGATTCGTTATTAGTAGTGCAACGAATATCCAAAGTCTTTCAATGTTTTGACGAATCACTTAATGTTTATCTTGATAAATGTCTAGATATAATTTCTACTTTGGATTATTTTAGCATTGCTCATATATCTAGACATGACAATTGGAGAGCAAATGAGTTGGCAACACAAGCATCCGGCTATCATGTTGATCGTGACATGTTTCATATTTCTCAAAGGCCGATGCCTAGCCTTGCCAACATAGGGGAGGCTGAACCGAAGCCCACCGTTTCGGTCACTAATGAAATATTTAATGTAGGAGAAAATCAAGACTGGAGGAAGCCCATTATTGATTATTTGTGTGATCCTAGTAAAAGGGTGGACAGGACTATTCGGGGTATGGCTTTCAAATACACAATGAGAGATGATGGTCTCTATCGCCGGTCGGCTGATGATGTTCTTTTAAAATGCTTGGACGAGGACCAAGCGAGAGTTGCTATGGGAGAGGTCCATGAAGGTATTTGTGGCACTCATCAGTCGGCTCCCAAGATGAAATGGTTACTACGACGTGCTGGGTTTTATTGGCCGACAATGGTTAATGATTGCTTCCGGTACTATAAAAGATGTGAAGCTTGTCAAAAGTTTGGTGATATTCAGTTAGCTCCCGCTGCTATGTTACAGCCTATTATCAAGTCGTGGCCTTTTAGAGGTTGGGAATTGGACTTTATTGGAGAGATTCATCCTTCTTCTTCAAAGGGGCATCGGTTCGTGTTGGTGGCAACTGATTATTTCACTAAATGGTCTGAAGCAATACCACTAATAAACATGACGCATACAGAGGTAATTCAATTCATAACTGAGGATATTATTCATAGATTCGGCATTCCTCAAACATTAACTACGGACCAAGGTTCATCCTTTATGTCACATCAAGTCAGAGAATTTGCCGAATCATATAAGATAAAGTTGCTCAATTCCTCTCCATATTATGCCCAAGCCAATGAACAAGCTGAGTCTAGTAATAAAGTATTAATCAAGCTCATCAAGAAGAAGATTGAGGATAATCCAAGGAGATGGCATGAGCTATTGTACGAAGCTTTGTGGGCACACAAAATCTCAAGGCATGGTGCTATAAAAGTAACTCCATATGAGCTCGTATATGGTCAAGAGGCCGTTTTACCAGTGAAAGTGAATTTGAATGCTTTGAGAATAGCCAAACAAAATGATTTATCTGCGGTGGACTTCTATAACTTGATGATGGACAATATTGATGAAGTCGATGATAAACGTTTGTCTGCTTTGAATGCCATAGAGAGAGAGATAAGTTGAGGGTGGCAAGAGCTTACAGCAAGAAGGTCAAGTTGAAGAATTTTCAAGTTGGCGATCTTTGCCGAAAAACAGGGGGGAGTGTGTTGACACCAGATTTTGGCACGATCAAGAACTTAATTGATATGGCCTCAAATGGAGAAGTGCTCTACATCAAAAAGTTTCATATTATCGATATGAACATCTTTGAAGTTTGGGCCATCGCCATCCGACCTCATCTCGAAGGCCGAAGTTGTGTTCGAAATACGGAGATTTTGTATTCAGAATACTATTTGGCTCATTACGCCCTCAAGACCGCCTCGTATGAAAAAATGATCTACACGGATTGTCTTCGTCTCGTCGAAATGATCGATTTTGATATAAAATTCATCCAAATCCGAGTTCGTATGCAAAAGTTTGAGCAATCAGAGTGCAGCGCTGTCATGAGGCGAGATGCGGCGCGCCCTACCATACGCATGTCTAATGGGTAGAGCGAGGGAACAGGTGTTTTGCGTGACAGTCCGTTTTGTGCCATCGATTTAACCTTCAATATGACCTCTGATCAAAAAATGTTCAACACAAAGGTTGTTCATCTCGTCGAAACGGTCAAGATTGCTTTTGGACTTGTTTCCATCCGAGGTCATTTACTGCCTCAAACATGACCCGCAAGGTATAGCCAGGTTGTAAACCGAACCGTTTTGGAAAGTTTGATTCCGAGTTGGACCCAAACTAGGGTTTTGAACGTAAATTGTAACCTTTCCTTGCACGTAAAGTCCATCCGCCTCATATATATCTAAGGGGTGACGGCCGATTAAATAACAACACACAATCGATCAAATCATCTACCACTTTTTATCTTTTATCTTTTCTCTTTAACACTAGTTCTTCTTCTTCCTCATTCTTCGTCCGTTCTTCTTGTTGCAGGGCGGCGAACCTCGAGGCCCTAGGGGCGATCAGGTCGACCTAGGGCAGCCCATAGCCGCCGCGCTATGACGCCCAGATAATCAAGCTACAGTAAACCTCTGCTAGTGATGCCACGTCACCTCGATTACTATTGCTAATCTCGCGTTAGTTCGAAACTGATTCAAAGTCAAATCCGAAATAAGGGCAGACGTCAAAAAAATACAAATATTTTAAAACAAAATGTTCAGGTTGTGCCAGTTAATGCATAGATGATTATGATGTAGAATCCACATTTTTTTATATAATGAATAAATGCACTAAAAAGATTTAAACGGTAGCAAAAACATTATTTCAATGCCTTGGTATTTTATAAAACACTAAACTATTTTATTTTGGGTTAACACCTTTTGTGGCTGAGGGTTATTTCGAAACATTATTTTAGGAGCTATAGTCATATTTTGCTAAGTAAAAATAATGTGTAATTAAAATTAAAATAGAAAAGAAAAATACTAAAAGAGGACAAAAGTAAACAAAGAGAACCCCCCCCCCTCCCCTGGGGCCATTTGGCCCATCTAGCCGACAGCCAGCCGGCCCACCCCGTGCCTGGCCTGTTTGGCCCCCCCACCTCGCTACTAACCCTAACCCGTCTCGACCCGATCCCCATCTCTCCCTCATTCCCATCTCGCGCCGCCAGAGACGAGCGAGAGCGCTCCCGCTCGACCCGCAGCTCCTCCCGCCGGCCACGCCCTGCTCCTCCCCTGAGCTCGCCTCTCCGTCCCCTGCTCCCACCTCCGTCGCCACTCCCGCGCCAGAACCCTCCCCCACCGACGCCTCGCCAAGCCCGACGCCTCCCGTCGTCGTCGCCGGCGCCAGGCGCCGCCTCGCGTGCACTGCCCCGCCGCCGAGCTCCGTTGCCGGATCCGCACCAGCTCGCCGCATGTCCCCATCCTCCTCCTCGCCGGACGCCATCCAGCCACGCCGCCCCTTCCCTGCATCGAACGTGAGCACCGCCCCGTGCTCCCTCTCCCCCCATGTTGAACTCGTCTCGCTCACCAACCGCACCGTCCCCGCGCCCAGGCGCTCGCCCTCGCGTGCCCCGTCGCGGCCAGCCCCCGGTGAGCTCGCACTCACCCGCGCTCCGGGTTCTCCGGCCGCGCCTTCTTCTGCTACTGCCGCCCACCACTATGTTCGGCGCCTCCCCTGGCCGCGCTCCATCGCACGCCACGACGCCCCGAGGCCTCCCATGCGCTTATGCCATGGCCACGCCTTGGCCGCCCCCCTGCCGCCGCTCTCCCTCCACCGTGCAGCCCTGCTGCTCCGCTGCGGGCGTCGTTCACCGCGCGTGCCCGCCCCCTTGTCGTGCTGCTCCGGCACCCCGCCATGGCCGGCGCCTCCCTGGTAACCTGGGTGTGCGCCCAAACGGGCTAGCGCCCGTAGCGCCGAGCGCCCCCGCCTGTTCGGGTGACGCCCGTAACCCGCACACCCGCAAAGGCCCCTGGGGCCTATGACAAGTGGCCCCCTGCCCAGAACGTTTTAGTTAAAAATAATTAATTAATTAATTAGTTAAAGAATTAATTAACTTAATTAATCCTGATTAGATTAGCCAAATAAATTAATTAACCTAACTAATCTGTTATTTAATCTAATTAAATTGATTAATTAGTTATCAGAGTATGACAGCGGGACCCACACGTCAGGTTGACCAGTCAACCACTGTTGACTGCTGACGTCAGCATGACATCATGCTGATGTCATAAATCCATTTTCGAATTAAATTAAAAAATTAATTAAATTCCAGAAATTAATAAAATCTTTAGAAAATCATATCTTTTAATCTGTAACTCGGATTAAATTATTTTCAACATGAAAGTTGCTCAGAACAACGAGACGAATCCGGATACGCAGCCCGTTCGTCCGCCACACATCCCTAACCTATCAAACTTGTAACTTTCCCACTCCAGTTCAATTGTCCGAAAACGCGAAACACAGGGGATACTTTCCCGGATGTTTCCCCCCTTCATCGGTATCACCTCCTACCGCGTTAGGGCATACCTAGCACCGCGTACTGCCTCGTTATGCTTTGTGATGCTTTGATTGCTCTATTATTTATTGTGTTCCCCCTCCATTACTTCTTTCCGGTTGACCCCGAGACTGCTGCCGATACCCCCGAGATCGACTACATCGACAACCACCCCTCCTTCTTGCCAGAGCAACCAGGCAAGCCCCCCCCTTGATCACCAGATATCGCCTACTCTCATCTATACTGCTTGCATAAGAGTAGTGTAGCATGTTACTGCTTTCAGTTAATCCTGTACTGCTGCATAGCCTGTCCTTGCTACTACTGTTGTTACCTTTACCTGCAATCCTACATGCTTAGTATAGGATGCTAGTGTTCCATCAGTGGCCCTACACTCTTGTCCCTCTGCCATGCTATACTACTGGGCCGTGATCACTTCGGGAGGTGGTCACGGGCATATACTATATACTTTACACTATTACATTACATGTGATACTGTTCGGAGATGGGGGCTGAAGGGGCAGGTGGTTCCACCCAGGTAGTGGTGGGCCTGGGTTCCCGACGGCCCCCGACTGTTACTTTGTGGCGGAGCGACAGGGCAGGTTGAGACCACCTAGGAGAGAGGTGGCCTGGCCCTGGTCGGCGTTCGCGGATACTTAACACGCTTAACGAGATCTGGGTATTTGATCTGAGTCTGGCCATTTGGTCTATACGCACTAACCATCTACGTGGGAGTAGTTATGGGTATCCCGGCGTCGTGGTATCAGCCGAAGCCTTCGTGACGTCAGCGACTGAGCGGCGCACGCCGGATTGGAACGTAAGCCTGCTCTTGTATTAAGGGGGCTAGTTCTGCTTCTGGCCGCGTACGCAACATGCAGGTGTGCTATGGGCGATGGGCCCAGACCCCTGTGCGCTTAGGTTTAGATCGGCGTGCTGACCGCTCTGTTGTGCATAGCTGGGGCTACGACGTGTTGATCTTCCGCGGTCGGGCATGACCCCGAAAAGTGTGTCCGGCCAAATGGGATCAAGCGTGTTGGGTTATGTGGTGCACCCCTGCAGGGAAGTTAATCTATTCGAATAGCCGTGTCCCTCGGTAAAAGGACGACCCGGAGTTGTACCTTGACCTTATGACAACTAGAACCGGATACTTAATAAAACACACCCTTCCAAGTGCCAGATACAACCCGGTGGTCTCTCTCTAACAGGGTGACGAGGAGGGGATCGCCGGGTAGGATTATGCTATACGATGCTACTTGGAGGTCTTCAGTATACTCTCTTCTATATGCTGCAAGACGGAGGCTGCCAGAAGCGTAGTCTTCGACAGGATTAGCTATCCCCCTCTTATTCTGGCATTCTGCAGTTCAGTCCACTGATATGGCACTTTACACATATATCCATACATATGTAGTGTAGCTCCTTGCTTGCGAGTACTTTGGATGAGTACTCACGGTTGCCTTGTTCCCCCCTTTTCCCCATATCTCTACCCGATTGCTACGACCAGACGATGGAGCCGAGGAGTCAGATGCCACTGTTAATGACGACTACTACCCCGGAGGTGCCTACTACTGTGTGCTGCCTGCTGACGACGACCAGGAGTAGTCTAGGAGGATCCCAGGCAGGAGGCCTGCGCCTCTTCCGATTGTATCCCAGTTTGTGCTAGCCATCTTATGGCAACTTGTTTAACTTATGTCTGTACTCAGATATTGTTGCTTCCGCTGACTCATCTATGATCGAGCACTTGTATTCGAGCCCTCGAGGCCCCTCGCTTGTATTATGATGCTTGTATGACTTATTTATGTTTTAGAGTTGTGTTATGATATCTTCCCGTGAGTCCCTGATCTTGATCGTACACATTTGTGTGCATGATTAGTGTACGATTGAATTGGTATCAGAGCCGACTGCCTGTAGGAATCCCCCTTCCAAACTCCTTGGCTGAAGTTGAGTCTAGACTTTACAAAACTTTTACTAACATGGCTGTGTGGCCCATGGGCCCACGTCGCCATTGGGTGGTAGTAGGATCTTTTTATTCCTCGACCTTTGTTCTGGGACTCTGAACTCTCTTCTATTCGGGTTAAGTGATTTTACTAAAATCTAACTTTAGGTTCTCGAAAATACTTCCTCCTGGAGAGCCCCTTCAGGCCAGATGATCACCGGCTGCAACAGAAGATTCTGACAATACTCTCCGCTGTTAACCCGAGAACTCGTGCCCACCGACTTTACAATCCCCTACCACTGATATACCCTTATGGATAACTACCTACAATTGTCATTCATACCTTCATTCTCAGTTGCTCTTGTTATTACAAGATGCCCTAAATTGCTCTCGTTGTTCCGAAAATCCTTTGAGCTTACTGCCTTACAGATCTTGCCGCATGAATACCCCTACGGATAATTCCTCGCACTTATCGAGTATCCGTCCATTCCTAGTTGATTCATGCAATTCACAACAGTCTTCGTAATACTATTCGATCCTTCAAAATTCCTCAGTAGCTTATTGCTCTACAATATTTGTCTGCTTGCATTATGGATGCTTTCCATATGTCTGGCAATATTCGTTAGTATCCTTAGACCCCGTCATTTTGATCCTATTGATTCAACATGAGTGCGAATGCACGCAATCATCAGTTGATCCTTTTAAATTATCCTTCTGGCTCAGACGTCATTTTGAACATGAGCTTGTTCTCGACCAATCTAATTGCCGTCAATTGTACCCTTAGGTCTATTGAATTTATCCATCCTTGATCAGAGCATTTGCTTCTGATCCTTTGATTTGGAAATCATATTTCCTTTGCAATTGAGCTTTGATGTAGTCAGTTGTTTCTATCATCTGATCTCCTTGCATGCTTTCTTCTTCTGGTTGAGTACCGATGCTCACATCAGATCCCTTATGGACCACCATATCCTTTGTTGAATTTTATCCGACAATGTCCTTCATATTCAATAAGCTTGTGAGCCTTTCCTCGGATACATAATGCCTTTGGTAAATTGTATCCCCTGCCTTCTCAAGCATGCTCTACTATCGAGTTTGTGTTATTTATTCTTGAAATTTGTGGTGTATACTCCTAGATGCCCCGATGGGTTGAACCTACGCTTTCCCTAATTCGTGTGAACCCGAAAGATTTCACGGGTCATACTTATCTGGTATTGCACCAGGTAAAAACTTTCAACAACTAATGTCATTTTCGAAATAAGAGAGGTGAATGAAAGTTTATGCGTTGAACAAGTGGGAGTCGACCTTGAACCCTGTGTTCATGCCCATGGACACGATGTATGCCTTAACATGGAAGCTTCTCTTAAAATAATTATCCCCTTGTTATAAGTTCATCTTGTATCTGTGGACGTGGTTCCGACCATGTTTCTCCTTGATTCCATTTCTCGTGCAAGTTTGAGCACTTGTTTTCTGTAGAGCAATACCCTAGTCCAAACTCTACTTTGATCTGTCATCGAGTATTACCCCCCGGTATCTCGAGATTATCATGAAACTGCATAAATTCTTATGAGTTCTTCATGAAGTGCTACATTCTCACTGATTCCAATTTTTTCATGGACTCTTAGTTATTAAACACTAAAAGACACCGATAACTGACTCGAGTCCGCACCGCGATTAAACAACTCTTGGTAACCTTCATTACTTACGAGTTTGTACTCGATCACGTCATTCCTAGCCTGATTGGCTATATCATTATCGTGCTAAATTTTAATTGTGCTACCGGGTCCTTCTTCCCGGAGCATAAATTTCGACGGTGAGCTAATCTTACAATCGATCTTCCTCATCATATCGTTTGTCCTTGAACAGCAAGCTTGGTTTCGAGTTTGTGACATACCCATGGTTCCAATAACCTTTCGCTTCATCATTCATTTGACTGATGTCATCACCGATCGATTACATCTTCATGAAATCTCTCGACAATTGTGTCGTGATCATCATCAACATTTTGAGCTCTTATAGGAAATCAATCGAATCCTGATGAAAAATACCATCCTTGCCCCTCGATGATTTGTGTTATCATCGACAACATTCTTGCCTTCCCCCAACACAAACTTGTTCGTGTTTTGTGCATACCTTGAGATCCTTGCTATCCAGCATTTGTTCTCCTTTACCTTGGAGTATTACCATCTTTTTATGTCAAGAATGTCGTGGGAATTTCACCACCTCTTAAGGATTCTTGATACAGGTGATACTTCTTGCCATATCCGTTCCTCCCTTGGCCCCCGTGTTGTTCTAACCGGAGAACCGACAATTGAACTATTATGCATGACTTCAAAACTTCTAGCAACCCTATTGCTTTGAAGTTAATGGTCGATAGACCATTGGTTATCGAATCACCATTCTAATATTGATCTTGCTACCTAAGCCCATAATTTCGGTGCACCTTTCACCCACTGGTTAATTGCGTATGTTTTCCTCAGGCATACATCATGATATCATTTGATCTGACAAATGTTATCTCCTTGATCACATGATTGTGGAAATCCATCTTTTTGGAAATCTCGAGGAATTGTCGCTGAGACCATCAGCCACCCCCTCATCCTCTCCTTGGTTTACTGATGAACTCTTGTTTCTGAACTTGCATCCATAGTTCAATTCTGGAGAATCTTAACATATCATCTTGACAATTTGTGTTACACCTTTTCTTCTCAGGCATCCTGGGTCTGAGGTATCATGACCCCAATCAGATCTGAATCTCGGTTAGATATGATGGTTGGAACATATTTTCAAGAGTTATAACATTGATCCTCATATGACCCGGTAAGGTGATGTCATGCACACCTGACCGGAGGACCAAGTGTTATAGTTTCCTTTTCAGCAAGGTTATCCATTCTTCAATGAGGAAATTGTAAGACTTATTCTATAAGTTGTTCCTGATGGATCCTGTTGTTTCCAAAGTCTGATCTTCACCTATAGACCATGTCAATGCTATCTCGAAGCATGTCGGTGGTGCTCCGATTTTCAACAAGAACATTTGAAGCCCAATGCTAAATGTTACTTGCTCAATTACCCAAACACCGTTGCATCGGTAA
This sequence comes from Triticum dicoccoides, assembly GCF_002162155.2. NCBI lineage: Eukaryota > Viridiplantae > Streptophyta > Magnoliopsida > Poales > Poaceae > Triticum > Triticum dicoccoides. The sequence continues at coordinate 47,546,581 of NC_041382.1, forward strand.
TGTCATGAAATTTCTCTCCCCTTTCCTAAGGAGTTTTCTACATTATATCCTGCCAAGGATATCATGCTCTGCTTGTCCTTGGGAAGGATATACCCCTGATATATGTGTTTAAACACATTTTCCTTTCCATTATTTGGTTTAACCTTTCTTGTGATCTATATGATCTATGCAGTAATATTCTCCTGCTTATGTATATACCTCGGTGTACAATTCTGTCAGCAAGACCCTGTTACTATTGTTGATGACATTTCGGTAGCCACCAATGGACGAGAACCTTGCCTATTGGCCCGCCTCGTTCAACGAGCAGGAAAATGGTTCTCTTCGTCCCTCGCCCTTGGTATCGATGTTGTTGCCGACATAACTGACAGGCTACCCTCTGACACGCCTTGCTATCGTGGCCATGCAAGATGTCGGCCCCCTTCCTACTTTCAACCACATGGTGGGCCCATAACCCACAGTTCCACAGGATCAAAACCTGACTCTCCTGTACACCCCCTATTCCCAAAGTTATTCCTCCCGCGTGGACTCGTATGTAATTCATGAGCCACCTTTCGATGAGATCATCAATTCTGGCATCGAACACAATAATTATTCCGTCGCTTGAAACCCCTTTCACCTTCTGACTAGGCATTGAACGATTGCCTGGCTGCTTGAAACTTGTTATTGTACCTTCGAACTTTACTCTCGATGTGATTTATTTGTTCAACTCGAGAGGTACTCATATGCTTATTCATGGGTTAATCCCAGATTATTACCCTTATAGCATTATGTCGTTGCCGATCTGCCCCGTTACCTATTCGTAAGTACGATGAAGATCCCGAAGAAAGGATGTCGACTTCATCATGATGACCCGAAGCAGAGAAATGAGGACATCAATGTATTGGATCGGTCTCTTCGAGAAGAGCAAGCCAGAAAGAGAAGACCCGCTAGATTCGTTACCAAACCTTCCCCCCTTTCACTACCTCTTAAATCTCGGGACGAGATTTCTTGTAGTGGAGGAGAATTGTGATGCCCGCATAATCAAGCTACAGTAAACCTCCGCTAGTGATGCCACGTCACCTCGATTACTATTGCTAATCTCGCATTAGTTCGAAACCGATTCAAAGTCAAATCCGAAATAAGGGCAGACGTCAAAAAAATTCAAATATTTTAAAACAAAATGTTTGGGTTGTGCCAGTTAATGCATAGATGATTATGATGTAGAATCCACATTTTTTTATATAATGAATAAATGCACTAAAAAGATTTAAATGGTAGCAAAAATATTATTTCAATGCCTTGGTATTTTATAAAACACTAAACTATTTTATTTTGGGTTAAAACCTTTTGTGGCTGAGGGTTATTTCGAAACATTATTTTAGGAGCTATAGTCATATTTTGCTAAGTAAAAATAATGTGTAATTAAAATTAAAATAGAAAAGAAAAATACTAAAAGAGGACAAAAGTAAACAAAGAGAACCCCCCTCCCCTGGGGCCATTTGGCCCATCTGGCCGACAGCCAGCCGGCCCACCCTGCGCCTGGCCTATTTGGCCCCCCCACCTCGCTACTAACCCTAACCCGTCTCGACCCGATCCCCATCTCTCCCTCATTCCCATCTCGCGCCGCCAGCGGCGAGCGAGAGCGCTCCCGCTCGACCCGCAGCTCCTCCCGCCGGCCACGCCCTGCTCCTCTCCTGAGCTCGCCTCTCCCTCCCCTGCTCCCACCTCCGTCGCCACTCCCGCGCCAGAACCCTCCCCCACCGACGCCTCGCCAAGCCCGACGCCTCCCGTCGTCATCACCGGCGCCAGGCGCCGCCTCGCGTGCGCTGCCCCGCCGCCGAGCTCCGTCGCTGGATCTGCACCAGCTCGCCGCCCGTCCCCATCCTCCTCCTCGCCGGACGCCATCGAGCCACGCCGCCCCTTCCCTGCATCGAACGTGAGCACCGCCCCGTGCTCCCTCTTCCCTCGTGCTGAACTCGTCTCGCTCACCAACCGCACCATCCCCGCGCCCAGGCGCTCGCCCTCGCGTGCCCCGTCGCAGCCAGCCCCCCGTGAGCTTGCACTCACCCGCGCTCCGGGTTCTCTGGCCGCGCCTTCTTCTGCTACTGCTGCCCACCACTACGTTCGGCGCCTCCCCTGGCCGCGCTCCACCGCACGCCACGACGCCCCGACGCCTCCCGTGCGCTTATGCCATGGCCACGCCCCGCTCTCCCTCCGCCGTGCAGCCCTGCTGCTGCTGCTGCTCCGCTACGGGCGCCGTTCACCGCGCGTGCCCGCCCCCTCGTCGTGCTGCTCCGGCACCCCGCAATGGCCGGCGCCTCCCTGGTAACCTGGGCATGCGCCCAAATGGGCTAGCGCCCGTAGCGCCGAGCGCCCCCGCCTGTTCGGGTGACGCGCGTAACCCGCACACCGGCAAAGGCCCTTGGGGCCTATGACAAGTGGGCCCCTGCCCAGAATGTTTTAGTTAAATAAATAAATAAATAATAATTAATTTAATTAATTAATTAGTTAAAGAATTAATTAACTTAATTAATCCTGATTAGATTTGCCAAATTAATTAATTAACCTGACTAATCTGTTATTTAAACTAATTAAATTGATTAATTAGTTATCAGAGTATGACAGCGGGACCCACACGTCAGGATGACCAGTCAACCACTGTTGACTGCTGACGTCAGCATGATATCATGCTGATGTCATAAATCCATTTTCGAATTAAATTAAAAAATTAATTAAATTCCAGAAATTAATAAAATCTTTAGAAAATCATATCTTTTAATCCGTAACTCGGATTAAATTATTTTCAACA
>NC_041382.1:47694502-47699981 GCF_002162155.2 Triticum dicoccoides
ATGATGATGATGATGATGATGATGATGATTTATTATATCACTGGGTGAAAGAACCGCGGATTAGTATCAAGTGGATGGATCCATCCACTTGATACTAGTCGACGGTTCTTTCACACAGTGATGTATTACCTCATTATGATGTAAAAACAATATCTAAATTGCTACTGTATGAAAACTTGTATAATGGTGTTGTTGGGGGTCGTAGCAGAATTTTAAAATTTTCCTACGTGTCACCAAGATCACTCTATGGAGTCTTCTAGCAACGAGAGGGAGAGGAGTGCATCTACATACCCTTGTAGATCGCGAGCAGAAGCGTTCAAGAGAACGGGGTTGATGGAGTCGTACTCGTCGTGATCCAAATCACCGATGATCCTAGTGCCGAACGGACGGCACCTCCGCGTTCAACACATGTACGGAGCGAGGATGTCTCCTGCGCCTTGATCCAGCAAGGAGGAGGGAGAGATTGAGTAAGAAAGCTCCAACAGCAGCACGACAGCGTGGTGGTGGTGGAGCAGCAGTACTCCGGCAGGGCTTCGCCAAACTCTTGACGGAGGAGGAGAGGTGTTGGGGAGGGGAGGGGCTGCGCCTTGGGAAGGGTTGCAGCTCCCATGTGCCTCCCCACTATATATAGGGGTAGAGGGGGCTGGTTTCTTGCCCTCCAAGTCCATTGGGGCGTTGGCAAAGGTGGGCGAAAGAAATCCCATCATTTCCTTTCCCCATCGATTGTTATCCCCCTTTTTTAGGGATCTTGATCTTATCCCTTTGGGATATGATCTTATTCCTTCTAAGGGGGGATCTTGGTGCGCCTTGACCAGGGGTGTGGGGCCTTGCCCCCACTACCCACGTTCATGTGGGTCCCCACATGCAGGTGGGCCCCACTACGGAACCTTCTAGAATCTTTCCGGTACAATACCAAAAAATCCCGAACATTTTCCGGTGGCCAAAATAGGACTTCCCATATATAAATCTTTACCTCCGGACCATTCCGGGACTCCTCGTGACGTCTGGGATCTCATCCGGGACTCCGAAGAACATTCGGTAATCACATACAAGTCTTCCTAATAACCCTAGCGTCATCGAACCTTAAGTAAGTAGACCCTATGGGTTCGGGAATCATGCAGACATGGACGACACAACTCTCCGGTCAATAACCAACAGCGGGATCTGGATACCCATGTTGGCTCCCACATGCTCCACGATGATCTCATCGGATGAACCACGATGTCAAGGATTCAATCAATCCCATATACAATTCCCTTTGTCTATCGGTACGATACTTGCCCAAGATTCGATCGTCGGTATCCCGATACCTTGTTCAATCTTGTTATCGGCAAGTATCTTTACTCGTTCCGTAACACATCATCCCATGATCAACTCCTTGGTCACATTGTGCACATTATGATGATGTCCTACCGAGTGGGCCCAGAGATACCTCTCCGTTACACGGAGTGACAAATCCCAGTCTCGATTCGTGCCAACCCAACAGACACTTTCGGAGATACCCGTAGTGCACCTTTATAGCCACCCAGTTACGTTGTGACGTTTGGCACACTGAAAGCACTCCTACGGTATCCGGGAGTTGCACAATCTCATGGTCTAAGGAAATGATACTTGACATTAGAAAAGCTTTAGCATACGAACTACACGATCTTGTGCTAGGCTTAGGATTGGGTCTTGTCCATCACATCATTCTCCTAATGATGTGATCCCGTTATCAATGACATCCAATGTCCATGGTCAGGAAACCGTAACCATCTATTGATCAACGAGCTAGTCAACTAAAGGCTTACTAGGGACATGGTGTTGTCTATGTATCCACACATGTATCTGAGTTTCCTATCAATACAATTCTAGCATGGATAATAAACGATTATCATGAACCAGGAAATATAATAATAACCAATTTATTATTGCCTCTAGGGCATATTTCCAACAATCTCCCACTTGCACTAGAGTCAATAATCTAGTTCACATCGCCATGTGATTAACACTCACAGGTCACATCGCCATGTGACCAACATCCAAAGAGTTTACTAGACTCAATAATCTAGTTCACATCACTATGTGATTAACACTCAATGAGTTCTGGGTTTGATCATGTTATGCTTGTGAGAGAGGTTGTAGTCAACGGGTCTGCAATATTCAGATCCCTATGTATTTCGCAAAACTTTATGTCATATCGTAGATGCTGCTACCACGTTCCACTTGGAGCTATTCCAAATTGTTGCTCCATTATACGTATCCGGTATCTCTACTCAGAGCTATCCGGATAGGTGTTAAGCTTGCATCAACGTAACTCTTTACGTCGAACTCTTTATCACCTCCATAACCGAGAAACATTTCCTTATTCCTCAAAGGATAATTTTGACCGCTATCTGGTGATCCATTCCTAGATCACCTTTGTACCCTCTTTCCAGACATGTGGCAAGGCACACATCTGGTGCGGTACTCAGCATGGCATACCGTATAGAGCCTATGACAAAAACATAGGGGACGACCTTTGTCGGTGTCAAAACCGGCGGATCCCGGGTAGGGGGTCCCGAACTGTGCGTCTAGGCGGATGGTAACAGGAGACAAGGGACACAATGTTTTACCCAGGTTCGGGCCCTCTTGATGGAGGTAAAACCCTACGTCCTGCTTGATTAATATTGATGATATGGGTAGTACAAGAGTAGATCTACCACGAGATCAAGGGGGCTAAACCCTAGAAGCTAGCCTATGGTATGATTGTTGTATGTTGTCCTACGGACTAAAACCCTCCGGTTTATATAGACACCGGAGAGGGTTAGGGTTACACAAAGTCGGTTACAATGGTAGGAGATCTAAATATCCGCATCGCCAAGCTTGCCTTCCACGCCAAGGAAAGTCCCATCCTGACACGGGACGAAGTCTTCAATCTTGTATCTTCATAGTCCAGGAGTCTGGCTGAAGGTATAGTCCGGCCATCCGGACACCCCCTAATCCAGGACTCCCTCAGTAGCCCCTGAACCAGGCTTCAACGACGACCAGTCCGGCGCGCAGATTGTCTTCGGCATTGCAAGGCGAGTTCCTCCTCCAAGTACTTCATAGAAGATTTTGAACACAAAAGACAGTGTCCAACTCTGCAAAATAAGTTTCCACATATCGCCGTAGAGAGAATAATATTTACACAAATCTAATCTGCTGACGTATTCCGTAGCGTGACATCACACTATGGCCAAGCCTTTATTCGAATCGTTTTTACTCCCCCACCTCAGCGCATTTTGCGAGGCGGTTTCCTTGGCACGTCTTGTCAAAGCAGAGATCGTGTCCCCTTCTTTACGGGATTCTCATCAATACGGACGTGGGTAACCCAACCGCGCCATTTATCACAGCGCTTGGGAGATAAGCGAGTTTTACCAGGCTGGTGGGGACACTTAACCGCATCCGCCCATATAAGGGGATAAGGATCCACCTTTTTACCTACGCCTTCTTCCTCCTTTTCCTATCCATCTTCCGCGCACTCGAGCTCCAGTGCCCAAGCCCGCACTTCCCACCTCAACCTTCTCCAGCCATGTCCGGAGCGGGAGGCAAGTGGATGGTCTCCTCCGTCATGGAGGGCCATATCAAAAAACTGAGGAAATCCGGATACTTGTCTAACGACATCATGCACCGGCTTCCCGAAAAGGGGCAGCTCCTCCCCACCCCAAGGCCCCATGAGAGGGTTGTATTCCTTCCCCACTTCCTCCGTGGACTGGGTTTTCCTCTCCACCCATTCGTCCGGGGGCTCATGTTCTACTATGGCCTGGATTTCCACGATCTAGCCCCGAACTTTGTCCTCAACATCTCGGCGTTTATCGTCGTGTGCGAGGCTTTCCTCTACATCCGCCCCCATTTCGGCCTATGGCTCAAGACTTTCAACGCCAAGCCAAAGGTGGTGCGTGACAACCAGGCGGAGTGCGGAGGCGCCATGGCGGGCAAGATGGCCAACGTCCTATGGCTCGAGGGCTCCTTTGTGGAGACCCTGAAGGGGTGGCAGTCAGGGTGGTTTTACATCACCGAGCCGCGCGACCCTGAGTGGGTCGCAGCCCCCGAGTTCCGGTTCGGACCCCCTACGCGGCTCACGTCTTGGAAAGAGACGGGCCTGTCGTGGGGCAGCAAAGGAGAAGTAATCGGACTGCAAAAATGCATCCACACCCTAGTGAACAAGCAGCTCAATCTTGTCAATGTAGTCCAGGTTATGCTCGTCCGCCGGATCCTCCCGTGTCAACAACGGGATTTCAATCTGTGGGAGTTCGACCCGGTGCAGCACCCAACCCTGAGCAGGCTCTTCGACACATCATACGAAGACGCCTGGAAGGTGCTATTCAAAGGCGCCGAGGCTCCCGCATCTGCTTCCGAGGACCGCGGATTCAGCTCGCAGCGTCACGCTGGCGAGGTAAGCTATTTTTACCTTTTACAGGATGTTGGTTTTTCATAGTTTGACTCTATGCGGGATCTAAGCTCCCTTTCCTTTGACAGGATTGGCAGGCGAAGTCCGGACAGATCGACTGTCCGGCCCCTTTGCCCGAAGACCCAGCCAACGCTCACTTAGCGAAGCTGCTGGCTCCGGCACCGTACGTGGTGCTGGAGAAGAAGGCCAAGAAGAAGGCCACAGGGACTCGAAAGAGTTCCCGGCGCTTGGAGGTGTCGGATTCATCATCTGACGAATCTGAGACGCGCTCCTCCCGTAAAAACGAGGAGGAGGAGGAAGAACCCTCTCCCCTCCAGCGGGGGGAGGAAAGAAGAGAAAGGCCGCCCCAACAGGGGAGACCGAGGGGTCCAGGAAGGAGCGGACCCCTCCTCCGGACTACTCCTCCGACGTCGGCGTCGGCGAAGAGGAGTGGCCACACAGGGCCAAGCGCCCGGCGAGATCGTAAGTTATTCGGATGCCGGAGTAATTTATGGTATTCTTTTATGGCACAGCCTTTCCTTATGTCGAATATGATCAGGCAGTCCGCCCAGAGCCGGGCTCGACGAGTCGTCGAGCGGCTCCCTGGGTTCGTCGGACATGAGTTCCCTTCCGACGGCTACCTCCCCCGCCCTACGGACGACGCCGAAGTGTTGTCCCAACAGGTTCCAAGCCAGGAGGAGGTGGTCCTGGAGGCGCCACAAGGCGACCTCCCGGACTCCAGGAGTAAAGGGGATAAGACCCCCAGGGCTCCAAGTCCGGCCTTGAGCCGGACACCGCGACGGAATCGTCAACGGTTCCGGACCACGGTAGGCGAACTCCTTCCAAGAGGAGCAAGCCCACTGAGCCGGTGGCCCCCGTCCAACCGGAGGCGCCGGACAATCTGCTGGAGGTGCTTAAAGGCGCCTCCATTGACGAGGAGCACCGCACTGTTATGAGCGCGGTGATCAAGAAGGTTCAGTCCGCCAAGAGCGGACTGACTGAAGCTTGTGCTAGCCTTCTAACAGGCTTCGAGGTAAGTACAAAATGTGTAAAAAATATTACCGCATAGACAGTAGCCCCTGATGCTCT
>NC_041382.1:47700029-47728561 GCF_002162155.2 Triticum dicoccoides
TTTGGCGTTCAGAAAGAAAAGCCGAATAGAGGATCTAATCGAATTCGCATGAGTCTAACAGAAAAAGAGTCAATATACGTATGCAGGCTTCGCTGCTAGCGACTGCCGCACTGACTGCGGAGGTGGGTACATTGAAGCAGGGCCTCGAGCGGTCCGAGCAAGAGCTCGGCCTTGCCAAGCGGCAGCTCGAGGAGAAAGAAGGTAAGAGATACCTTATAGAAAGAAAAAAATATAAAAGTGCAATTGCGAAAATATGACAGGATTAACATGGCTATTGTAGGGGCCACAACTGAGGTGGCGACCCTTAAGCAAGCGCTAGCCGAGGCCGAGAAAAGAGCGGCCGCGGAGCGCACCGAGCGGGAGAAATATGAGGCGCAGGTTGGTGAGGTGCGGCAAGAGCTCCAGGTTCTCATGGAAAAACATGAGAGTTTGGAGCTTGACTCAAAGACGCGAGCGTCCGAGCTCGCGGCGGCTATTGAAAATGCCAAATCTGCCAAGGCCGAATCCCAGAAGGCCCTCCAAGAGTTGGATGCAGTGAAGAAGATAGCGGCGGGTAAGGCATTCTTTATGCAAAGCAAACATGTAAAAGTGAGCTTCTTGTTACTTACCCGAATCCGAAGCTCTCCAGGAGCATTCGCAGATCTTCCCTGTAGTGTGTCCGATGCCGCCGCATTCTACCGAGCCGAGGAGGGAAGCTTGACGGAGAAGGTGTTCTGGTCTCAGTATGCTGAGGCCGGACACCCAGTGCCCTGAGCGACCAGTTGAAGCAGCTGGTCGAGCTCCACAAGGTGGCCGAACAGGCCATGAAGGGCCTTATAGTTCGGTTGTGGCCCGGAGAGGCTCTGCCTGGGAGCTACTTCGGGCTGGTGCGGCGGCTGGTGGACGCCTGTCCAAGGCTCGAAGTCATCAAGTGCTCCGTCTGCATCGAGGGTGCCCGGAGGGCCCTTGCCCGCGCTAAGGTGCACTGGGGCAAGCTGGACGGTGAGAAGCTTGTGAAGGACGGGCCACCGCCGGGGAAAGAGCATCGCAAGCCCGAGAACTATTATAAGGACGTTCTGAAGGGTGCCCGCCTTATGGCGGATGAATGTACCAGGGATGTAATTTTTGAGTAAACTTGCTCGTTTTGTCCTGTGCGCTGAAAACTTGTTCATATGCGCTTAAGCAATGCTTTTTGAATTTAAAATATTACTTTCTGTGTGGCTGTTTATCAAAATTGAGAGATGGCCAGTCGTCGGCTTCTGCCCCCGTGCCACTACTGCTGGGGTGTTCAGGATAAACCTGAGCGCTCTTTTTCCCATGTTTGGGTCCTTCGAGGGAGGCGCTCAGCACAACGAACAAGGCAATCGGACTATAATGCTTGAAGACTCTCACTTAGCCATAGAACTCTATAATTTTAAATTTCGGCGAAGCCCCTAGTATTCGGAAGACCGAGTTCGGGGCGCTATCCACGCCTTGGCCGGACAAAGCCGACTCCTCGCTCTAAGAGGCATAAGTCTTTAGGGACTCGAAAAACCTCTCGAACAGCGACCAGTCTCTTGCTTCATCATCACAGTCAGTTTTAGCTTTCTCTACTAAGGTGCTCCGCCCAGCTCAACTGGGGCACAACCGCAGTAGTTCTCCTAGTGCTACCTTAGCTGATAAAACGGAACGTAAGGCACCAAAACATAGGAGCCGAGCAAACCCAACTATTGACCCAAGACATGATTCAGAGCCGATGCATATAATGTTATAAGTTCGGGGTGCCGCACTTGTTAAAGTGTTTGGACTTCTCACACCATATTGGGGGGGGTACTGAAGCCCCTAGCGTATTGACCGTACCAAAGTGCACGGGAAGGGGGCAAACCAGCCCACTAAGGGGCTGTGTGCCCCCCTCACCTATTCTCACGTGACCAGGGGGTTTGGGGCGCCCCATCTAGGGTTCCCACCTCCTGGCTTGGGGGCCAAGTCACCCAAGGGGGAGATCCCATCTGCGCTGGCCGCCGCCCCCCTAGGGGAAACCCTAGGGCGCCTCCCCCTCCCCCTTGCCCCTATATATAGTGGAGGTTTTGGGGCTGCCCACGACACGAGATGAACTCTCCCAAGGCGCAGCCCTACCTCTCTCCCTCCTCGTCTCTCATAGTGCTTGGCGAAGCCCTGCTAGAGTTCCGCGCTCCTCCACCACCACCACGCCATCGTGCTGCTGTTGGACGGAGTCTTCCCCTACCTCTCCTTCTCCCCTTGCTGGATCAAGGCGTGGGAGACGTCACCGGGCTGCATGTGTGTTGAACGCGGAGGTGCCGTCCGTTCGGCACTAGGATCATCGGTGATTTGGATCACGACGAGTACGACTCCATCAACCCCGTTCACTTGAACGCTTCCGCTTAGCGATCTACAAGGGTATGTAGATGCACTCTCCTTCGCTCATTGCTAGATTACTCCATAGATTGATCTTGGTGTTGCATAGAAAATTTTGAATTTCTGCTACGTCCCCCAACAAGTTCATCTCCATAAGCATCATTCATATTGGCATCTTGGCCACAAGCATAGCAAGCATCATCAAAAAGGGATATTTCAAGAGAATCAACGGGATCATAATAGTCATCATAGCAATCATCCTTCGGTAAGCACGAAGGGGAATTAAACAATGTATGAGTTGAAGAGTTACTCTCATTAGAAGGTGGGCACGGGTAGCTAATCCGCTCTTCCTCCTTTTGTTCTTCGCTCTCCTCATCATCTTTTTCATCCAATGAGCTCACAGTTTCATCAATTTCTTCTTCCATAGACTCCTGCAAAATATTAGTCTCTTCTTGGACAGCGGAGTACTCCTCAATATATTGTTTAACATAAGCATTAGAAGCATAATTCTCATAACAATATTCAAGTATGGCAAAATTTTCAGATTTGTGAAAAGTAGCATCATACTTTTCAATCAAAGAGGCAATTTCATAAGCACCCTTAAAAGCAACAAATTCTTCAATTTGTTGAACATCATAGTCACTATAAACACCTTTAGCATACGAAGATACGATTCCATTATCACTAAACTCACATTGGTAGGGAAGGTGTTTCTTAGGGTTTTCAGAACAACAAGTAAAATCATAAATTTCACATAAATTCCAAGCATAGCATTGTAAACGTTGAATTTGACCCCATAATAGTTTCCCTTTCTCAGATATTCGGTGTCGCACATAACAAGTATGCTCATCTAAAGATTTGCCCTCAACTAAGCTAGTTGGGGTTTCAGCACGATCACATAGGGATCGAAGATGATCCAAGTAATAAGCTTCGGCAGTGTGATAGATTCTGAGTGGTTCTTCAACCATTGGTTCAGTAGGTACAACTAATTTTTTTGGTATTCTGCGTTTCCTACCCATAACTAGAGATAGAAAACAACTAAGAATAGCAAATAAAAATTACTTAGTGATAAAGCAAACAAGCACACACGAGAATATTCACCCCACGCTATTGCTCCTCGGCAACGGCGCCAGAAAAAGGTCTTGATAACCCACAAGTATAGGGGATCGCAACAGTTTTCGATAAGTAAGAGTGTCGAACCCAACGAGGAGCTAAAGGTAGAACAAATATTCCCTAAAGTTCTATCGACCACCGATACAACTCTACGCACGCTAGACGTTCGCTTTACCTAGAACAAGTATGAAACTAGAAGTACTTTGTATGTGTTTTTGGGTAAGCTTGCAAGAAAGTAAAGAGCACGAAAATAAAACTAGGGGCTGCTAAGATAAGGACACAACTAAAGTAAATATAGCGAGTGTGGAAAAGTGGTGGTAGGAGTTGCGAAATTGTCCCTAAAGCAATTGACTACTTTACTAGACCGATAGCAAGTATTATGTGGGAGAGGCCACTGCTAGCATGTCATCCCTTACATGGAATTCTATGCACTTATGATTGGAACTATTAGCAAGCATCCGCAACTACTAACGTTCATTAAGGTAAAACCCAACCATAGCATTAAGATATATTGGTCCCCCTTCAATCCTGTATGCATCAATTTCTATGCTAGGTTGAAGCTTCTGTCACTCTTGCCCTCCAATACATAGTCCTATCAACATACAACTAACCCTATGGTGTGATCCACGCGCGCGCTCATATGATGGGCACCAAAGGACAGCAACATAACCACAAGCAAATTAAATCAATCATAGCAATTCATCAACCACCGATAGGACAACGAAAATCTACTCAGACATCATAGGATGGCAACACATCATTGAATAATAATATGAAGCATAAAGCACCATGTTCAAGTAGAGGGTACAGCGGGTTGCGGGAGAGTGGACCACTGTAGATAGAGGGGGGAAGGTGATGGAGATGTTGGTGAAGATGGCGGAGGTGTTGGTGTAGATCGCGGTGATGATGATGATGTCCACGGCGGCGTTCCGGCACCACCGGAGGAGAGGGGGGGAGGGGACCCCTTCTTCCTCTTCTTCCTTGACCTCCTCCCTAGATGGGAGAAGGGTTACCCCTCTGGTCCTTGGCCTCCATGGCATGGGAGGGGCGAGAGCCCCTCCGAGATTGGATCTATCTCTCTGTTTCTCTCTGGTTCTGCGTTCTGTTTTCAGGCCCGTCACCGTTTCTTAAATATCCGGAGATCCGTAACTCCGATTGGGGTGAATCTTTTGCTCGGATCTTTCTCATAAAATTATGTTTCTTGCGGCAAAAGAAGAGTGTCAACCGCCTTACGGGGCGGCCACGAGGGTCAGGGGCGCGCCTGACACCCTGGGGCGCGCCCCCCTACCTCGTGCCCCCCTCGGACACCGTCTCGCGATGATTCCACTTCCCAAAAATCATAAATATTCCAAAAAAAAAATCTCCGTCCGTTTTTATCCCGTTTGGACTCCGTTTGATATGGATATTCGGCGAAACCAAAAACATGCAACAGATAGGAACTGGCACTGGGCACTGGATCAATATGTTAGTCCCAAAAATAGTATAAAAAGTTGCCTAAAAGTATATGGAAGTTCTAGAATATTGGCATGGAACAATCAAAAATTATAGATACGACGGAGACGTATCAGCATCCCCAAGCTTAATTCCTGCTCGTCCTCGAGTAGGTAAATGATAAAAAAGATAATTTTTGATGTGGAATGCTACCTAGCATAATTTTGATCATATGTCTAATCATGGCATGAATATTAAGACACGAGTGATTCAAAGCAATAGTCTATCCTTTGACATAAAAATAATAACACTTCAAGCATACCAACCAAGCAATTATGTCTTATTGAAATAACATAGCCAAAGAAAGCTCATCCCTACAAAATCATATGGTCTGGCTATGCTCCATCTTCACCACACAAAGCATTCACATCATTCACAACCCCGATGACAAGCCAAGAAATTGTTTCATACTTTTGACATTCTCAAACCTTTTCAACTTTCACGCAATACATGAGCGTGAGCCATGGACATAGCACTATAGGTGGAATAGAATATGAGGATGGGGGTTATGTGGAGAAGACAAAAAGGAGAAAGTCTCACATCGACGCGGTTAATCAACGGGCTATGGAGATGCCCATCAATTGATGTCAATGTGAGGAGTAGGGATTGCCATGCAACGGATGCACTAGAGCTATAAGTATATGAAATCTCAAACTGAAACTAAGTGGGTGTGCATCCAACTTGCTTGCTCATGAAGACCTAGGGCATTTGAGGAAGCCCATCGTTGGAATATACAAGCCAAGTTCTATAATGAAAATTCCCACTAGTATATGAAAGTGATAACTCAAGAGACTCTCTCTATGAAGAACATGGTGCTACTCTGAAGCACAAGTGTGGTAAAAGGATAGTAACATTGCCCCTTCTCTCATTTTCTCTCATTTTTTTATTTTCTTTTTTTTAATATTTTTTAGTTGGGCTTCTTTGGCCTCTTTTTTTATTTGGGCTTCTTTGGCCTCTTTTATTTTTTTGTAAAGTCCGAAGTCTCATCCCGACTTATGAGGGAATCATAGTCTCCATCATCCTTTCCTCACTAGGGCAATGCTCTAATAATGATGATCATCACACTATTATTTACTTACAACTCAATATTACAACTCGATATCTAGAACAAAGATATGACTCTATATGAATGCCTCTGGCGGTGTACCGGGATGTGCAATGATCTAGCATAGCAATGACATCAAAAAACGGACAAGCAATGAAAACATCATGCTAGCTATCTTACGATCATGCAAAGCAATATGACGATAAATGCTCAAGTCATGTATATGATGATGATGGAAGTTGCATGGCAATATACTCGGAATGGCTATGGAAATGCCATGATAGGTAGGTATGGTGGCTGTTTTGAGGAAGATATAAGGAGGTTTATGTGTGACAGATCGTATCATATCACGGGGTTTGGATGTACCGGCGAAGTTTGCACCAACTCTCGAGGTGAGAAAGGGCAATGCACGGTACCGAAGAGGCAAGCAATGATGGAAGGGTGAGAGTGCGTATAATCCATGGACTCTACATTAGTCATAAAGAACTCACATACTTATTGCAAAAATCTATTAGTCCTTGAAACAAAGTACTACGCGCATGCTCCTAGGGGGATAGATTGGTAGGAAAAGACCATCGCTCGTCCCCGACCGCCACTCATAAGGAAGACAATCAATAAACACCTCATGCTCCGACTTCGATACATAACGGTTCACCATACGTGCATGCTACGGGACTTGCAAACCTTAACACAAGTATTTCTCAATTTCACAATTACTCAACTAGCATGACTCTAATATCACCATCTTTATATCGCAAAACTATTGCAAGGAATCAAACATATCATATTTAGCGATCTACAAGTTTTATGTAGGATTTTATGACTAACCATGTGAATGACCAGTTCCTGTCCTCTCTCTAAATAGATATAAGTGAAGCAAGAGAGTTTAATTCTTTCTACAAAAGATATGCCCGTGCTCTAACAAATATAAGTGAAGCAAAAGAGCATTCTAAAAATGGCGGTTGTCTATGTAAAGAGAAACAGGCAATCCAAACTTCAAATGATATAAGTGAAGCACATGAAGCATTCTATAAAGCCATACTCAAAAGATATAAGTGAAGTGCAAAGAGCATTCTATAAATCAACCAAGGACTATCTCATACCACCATGGTGCATAAAAGAAAAATAAAAACCTAAATGCAAAAGACGCTCCAAGACTTGCACATATCGCATGAACAAAACGAATCTGAAAATATACCGATATTTGTTGAAGAAAGAGGGGATGCCTTCCCAGCATCCCCAAGCTTAGACGCTTGAGTCTCCTTGAATATTTACTTGGGGTGCCTCGGGCATCCCCAAGCTTGAGCTCTTGCCTCTCTTCCTTCTTCTCACATTGAGACCTTCTCGGTCATCGAACACTTCATCCACACAAAACTTCAACAGAAAACTCGGTAAGATCCGTTAGTATAATGAAGCAAATCACTACTCTAAGTACTGTTGCAAACCAATTCATATTTTGTTTTTGCATTGTGTCTACTGTAATATAACTTTTTCCTGGCTTAATCCACTGATATAAATTGATAGTTTCATCAAAACAAGCAAACTATGCATCAAAAACAGAATCTGTCTAAAACAGAACAGTCTGTAGTAATCTGAACATTCACCATAATTCTGATACTTGAAAAATTCTAAAAAAATAGGAAAAAATAAACAATTTGTACAGAAATACAGTGCAAAAAGAATCAGAACCATTTGACGTTCAGTAAAAAATTAAAATTCACGCACTACAGCCAAAGTTTCTGTCCTGCACCGTACAAACCAACAAGCATTGTAACCATCCTAAAGGCAAACCTTGGCACATTATTTTTATAATACAATGGAATTGTACAAGGGGATAATTATTTTTATTGAAAAGTTTCTATAATCAAGATTCACAAAGTTTCCGTGAGCATGAAAAAGTTTAAGGCTAGCTCCCACTTCAACAATGCTTGTCTTTCTCACTTTCGCTTTTCTTTTTGAAAAAGCTTTGGGTTCCCCTCTTTATTTTTGTTGTTTTGAAACTATATGAAAGCACTCAACAGAAAAAATGACTCTCTAAAACTTCCGGGTTGTCACCCTGGCAGCGCTTTCTTTAAAGCCATTAAGCTAAGCATATAGTGCTCAAGTAGTGAATCCACCCGGATCCCAAGGTATATCAAAGCCAATTTTAATTAGCAATGATTTGTAATTTAGTAGTGAGCACAAAGCAACATATATCAAGCAATGACGAAGTCTAACTCTCTTACTATGCATCGGCATTTCATAAAGTAATAATTCATGCACACATAGTAAAGGCCAATGCATAGTATAAACAGTTTCTTGCAATTTTATCATGTTGGAAACATAGAGAGGTGGAGATATAGTTCCTCTCTCATAATAATTGCAAGTAGGAGCAGCAAGCACATGCATATTATATCTATCAAAATCATCATGTGTAGTAGTAAGAGGCAACCCATCAATATAATCCTTAATAAGTGCAAACTTCTCCGATATAGTGTAGTCGTGAGAATTCAAGAAGACAATAGGACTATCATGTGTGGGTGCAATAGCAACAATTTCATGTTTAACATAAGGAACTATAGCAAGTTCTGTTGGAAATATGCCCTAGAGGCAATAATAAATTGATTATTATTATATTTCCTTGTTCATGATAATCGTTTATTATCCATGCTATAATTGTATTGATAGGAAACTCAGATACATGTGTGCATACATAGACAACACCATGTCCCTAGTAAGCCTCTAGTTGACTAGCTCGTTGATCAATAGATGGTTACAGTTTCCTGACCATGGACATTGGATGTCGCTGATAACGGGATCACATCATTAGGAGAATCATGTGATGGACAAGACCCAATCATAAGCCTAGCACAAAGATCATGTAGTTCGTATGCTAAAGCTTTTCTAATGTCAAGTATCATTTCCTTAGACCATGAGATTGTGCAACTCCTGGATACCGTAGGAATGCTTTGGGTGTGCCAAACGTCACAACCTAACTGGGTGGCTATAAAGGTACACTACGGGTATCTCCGAAAGTGTCTATTAGGTTAGCACGAATCGAGACTGGGATTTGTCACTCCGTGTGACGGAGAGGTATCTCTGGGCCCACTCGATAGGACATCATCATATGCGCAATGTGACCAAGGAGTTGATCACGGGATGATGTGTTACAGAACGAGTAAAGAGACTTTCCGGTAACGAGATTGAACAAGGTATCGGATATCGACGATCGAATCTCGGGCAAGTACGATACCGCTGGACAAAGGGAATTGTATACGGGATTGACTGAATCCTTGACATCGTGGTTCATCCGATGAGATCATTGTGGAACATGTGGGAGCCAACATGGGTATCCAGATCCCGCTGTTGGTTATTGGCCAGAGAGGTGTCTTGGTCATGTCTGCATGATTCCCGAACCTGTAGGGTCTACACACTTAAGGTTCGAAGACACTAGGGTTATAGGGAAAGTATGTACGCGGTTACTGAATGTTGTTCAGAGTCCCGGATGAGATCCCGGACGTGACGAGGAGTTCCGGAATGGTTTGGAGGTAAAGATTGATATATTGGGCGAAGGGTTTTGGAGTCCGGGAGTGTTCCGGAGGTACCAGGTGATGACCAGCATGACCGAAAGGTGTTTCGGGAGCCCCGGCAAGTGTTGGGGGGCTTCATGGGCCAAGGGAAGGGGCAAACCAGCCCACTAAGGGGTTGTGCGCCCCCCTCACCTATTCCCACGTGACCAGGGGGTTTGGGGCGCCCCATCTAGGGTTCCCACCTCCTGGCTTGGGGGCCAAGTCACCCAAGGGGGAGATCCCATCTGCGCTGGCCGCCGCCCCCCCTAGGGGAAACCCTAGGGCGCCTCCCCCTCCCCCTTGCCCCTATATATAGTGGAGGTTTTGGGGCTGCCCACGACACGAGATGAACTATCCCAAGGCGCAGCCCTACCTCTCTCCCTCCTCGTCTCTCGTAGTGCTTGGCGAAGCCCTGCTAGAGTTCCGCGCTCCTCCACCACCACCACGTCGTCGTGCTGCTGCTGGACGGAGTCTTCCCCTACCTCTCCTTCTCCCCTTGCTGGATCAAGGCGTGGGAGACGTCACCGGGCTGCATGTGTGTTGAACGCGGAGGTGCCGTCCGTTCGGCACTAGGATCATCGGTGATTT
This sequence comes from Triticum dicoccoides, assembly GCF_002162155.2. Taxonomy (NCBI): domain Eukaryota; kingdom Viridiplantae; phylum Streptophyta; class Magnoliopsida; order Poales; family Poaceae; genus Triticum; species Triticum dicoccoides. The sequence continues at coordinate 47,710,149 of NC_041382.1, forward strand.
GGATCACGACGAGTACGACTCCATCAACCCCGTTCACTTGAACGCTTCCGCTTAGCAATCTACAAGGGTATGTAGATGCACTCTCCTTCCCTCGTTGCTAGATTACTCCATAGATTGAGCTTGGTATTGCGTAGAAAATTTTGAATTTCTGCTACGTTCCCCAACAGTGGCATCATGAGCTAGGTCTATGCGTAGTTTCTATGCACGAGTAGAACACAAAGTAGTTGTGGGCGTCGATTTTGTCAATTTACTTGCCGTTACTAGTCTTATCTTGATTCGGCGGCATTGTGGGATGAAGCGGCCCGGACCAACCTTACACGTACGCTTACGTGAGACCGGTTCCACCGACTGACATGCACTAGTTGCATAAGGTGGCTGGCGGGTGTCTGTCTCTCCCACTTTAGTCGGATCGGATTCGATGAATAGGGTCCTTATGAAGGGTAAATAGAAATTGGCAATTCACGTTGTGGTTTTGGCGTAGGTAAGAAACGTTCTTGCTAGAAACCTATAGCAGCCACGTAAAAACTTGCAACAACAATTAGAGGACGTCTAACTTGTTTTTGCAGCATATGCCGTGTGATGTGATATGGCCAAAGGTTGTGATGAATGATATATGTGATGTATGAGATGATCATGTTCTTGTAATAGGAATCACGACTTGCATGTCGATGAATATGACAACCGGCAGGAGCCATAGGAGTTGTCTTAATTTATTTATGACCTGCGTGTCAACATAAACGTCATGTAATTACTTTACTTTATTGCTAACCGTTAGCTGTAGTAGTAGAAGTAATAGTTGGCGAGACAACTTCATGAAGACAAGATGATGGAGATCATGATGATGGAGATCATGGTGTCATGCCGGTGACGATGATGATCATGGAGCCCCGAAGATGGAGATCAAAAGGAGCAAAATGATATTGGCCATATCATGTCACTATTTGATTGCATGTGATCTTTATCATGTTTTACATCTTATTTGCTTAGAACGACGGTAGCTTAAATAAGATGATCCCTCCCTAAAATTTCAAGAAAGTGTTCTCCCTAACTGTGCACCGTTGCGAAGGTTCGTCGTTTCGAAGCACCACGTGATGATCGGGTGTGATAGATTCTTACGTTCGAATACAACGGGTGTTGACGAGCCTAGCATGTACAGACATGGCCTCGGAACACATGCAAAACACTTAGGTTGACTTGACGAGCCTAGCATGTACAGACATGGCCTCGGAACATGGAGGACCAAAAGGTCGAACATGAGTCGTATAGAAGATGCGATCAACATGAGATGTTCACCGATGACGACTAGTCCGTCTCACGTGATGATCGGACACGGCCTAGTTGATTCGGATCATGTATCACTTAGATGACTAGAGGGATGTCGATCTGAGTGGGAGTTCATGAAATAATCAGATGAACTCAATTATCATGAACATAGTCAAAAGGACTTTGCAAATTATGTCATAGCTTACGCTTTAGTTCTACTGTTTTAGATGCGTTCCTAGAGAAAATTTAGTTGAAAGTTGATAGTAGCAATTATGCGGACTAGGTCTGTATACTGAGGATTGTCCTCATTGCTGCGCAGAAGGATTATGTCCTTAATGCACCGCTCAGTGAGCTGAACCTCGAACGTCGGTTATGGATGTTGCGAACATCTGACATACACGTTTTGATGACTACATGATAGTTCAGTGCGTAATGCTAAATGGTTTAGAATTGAGGCACCAAAGATGTTTTTGAAACATCACAGAACATATGAGATGTTCCAAGGACTGAAATTGGGATTTCAGGCTAGTGCCCACGTCAAGAGGTATGAGACCTTTGACAAGTTTCTTAAGCCTGCAAACTAAGGAGAAAAGCTCAATCATTGAGCATGTGCTCAGATTCTATGAGCACAACAATCTCTTGAATCGAGTGGCAGTTGATCTTCTAGATGAGATAGTGATGGTTCTCCAAAGTCACTGCCACCAAGCTACTAGAGCTTCATGATGAACTATAACATATCAGGGATAGATATGATCCTTGAGCTATTCGCAACACCGCGAAAATAGAAATCAAAAGGGAGCATCAATTGTTGATGGTTAGTAAGAAAGGCAAGGGCAAGAAAGGGATACTTCATGAAACGGCAAATTAGTTGCTCTAGTGAAGAAACCCAAGGTTGAACCCAAGCCCGAGACTAAGTGCTTCTGTAATAAGGGGAACGGTCACTGAAGTGGAACCACCCTAGATACTTGGTAGATGAGAAGGCTGGCAAGGTTGACAGAAGTATGTATTGGACATACATTATATTAAATGTGTACTTTACTAGTACTCCTAGTAGCAGCAGGGTATTAGATACCGGTTCGATTGCTAAGTGTTAGTAACTCGAAATAAAAGGCTACAGAATAAACGGAGACTAGCCAAAGGTGAGACGACGATAGGTGTTGGAAGAGTTTCCAAGGTTGATGTGATCAAACATCGCACGCTCCGTCTACCATCGGGATTGGTGTTAAACCTAAATAATTGTTATTTGGTGTTTGCATTGAGCATGGACATGATTAGATTATGTTCATTGAAATATGGTTATTCATTTAAGGAGAATAATGGTTACTCTATTTATTTGAATAATACCTTCAATGGTCTTGCACCTGAAATGAATGGTTCATTGAATCCCGATCGTAGTGATACACATGTTCATGCCAAAAATATAAGATAGTAATGATATTACCACATATTTGTGGCACTGCAAGTCATATTGGTATAAAACGCATGAAGAAGCTCCATGTTGATGGATAGTTTGGACTCACTTGATTTTGAATCACTTGAGACATGCAAATCATACCACATGGGCAAGATGACTGAAAGGCCTTGTTTTCAGTAAGATGGAACAAGAAAGCAACTTGTTGGAAGTAATACATCTTGATGTGTGCAGTCCAATGAGTGCTGAGGCATGTAGTGGATATCGTTGTGTTCTTACTTCACAGATGATTTGAGTAGATGCTGAGTATATTTACTTGATGAATCACGAGTCTGAATTATTGAAAGGTTCAAGTAATTTCAGGGTGAAGTTGAAAGATCGTCGTGACAAGAGGATAAAATATCTATGATATGATCATAGAGATGAATATCTGAATTATGAGTTTGGCACAGAATTAAGACATTGTGGAAATGGTTTCACAACTGACACAGCCTGGAACACCATAGTGTGATGGTGTGTCCGAACATCATAACTGCACCCTATTGGATATTATGTATACCATGATGTCTCTTATCGAATTACCACAATAGTTTATGGGTTAGGCATTAGAGACAACCACATTCACTTTAAATAGGTCACCACATAATTCCGTTTGAGTCGACACCGTATGAACTATGGTTCGGAGAAACCTAAGATGTCGTTTCTTAAAAGTTTGGGGCTGCGACGCTTATGTGAAAATGTTTCAGGCTGATAAGCTCGAACCCAAAGAGGATAAATGCATCTTCATAGGACACCCAAAACAGTTGGGTATACCTCCTGTCTCAGATCCGAAAGCAATAGGGATTGTTTCTAGAATCATGTCCTTTCTCGAGAAAGAGTTTCTCTCGAAAGAATTGAGTGGGAGGAAGATAGAACTTCATAAGGTTGTTGAACCTTTACTTCAACCAGAGAGTAGCGCAGCACAGGAAAAATGTTTCTGTGGCACCTGCCTCAGTTGAAGAGAAAGCTAATGATGATGATCATAAAGCTTCAGATCGAGTTACTATCGAACCTCAAAGGTTGACAAGGGTGTGTACAACTTCTAAGTGGTAACCCTGTATTAAAGGTCACGTTGTTGGACAACGATGAACCTATGAGCTATGGAGAAGCGATTGTGGGCCCGGATTCCGAAAATTGGCTTGAGGCCATAAAATCCGAGAGAGGATCCATGTATGAAAACAAAGTGTAGACTTTGGAAGAACTACTTGATGGTCGTAAGGCTGTTAGGTACATGTGGATTTTAAGAAGAAGACGGATGTGGACGGTAATGTCACCATCTATGAAGCTCGACTTGTGGCGAAGAGTTTTTCACAAGTTCAAGTAGTTGACTACGATGAGATTTTCTCACCCGTAGCGATGCTTACGTCCGTCGAAATCATGTTAGCATAAGCTGCGTTTATGAAATCTGGCAGATGGATGTCAAAACAAGTTTCCTTACCAGTTTTCATAAGGAAAGGTTGTATGTGATACAATCAGAAAGGTTTTGTCGATCCTAAGGATGCTAAAAGGTATGATAGCTCCAGCGATCCTTCCATGGACTAGAGCAAGCATCTCGGAGTCGGAATATACACTTTGATGGAGTAATCAAAGTTTATGGGTTTATACAAAGTTTTTTAGAAACTTGTATTTACAATAAAGTGAGTGGGAGCACTACGACATTTCTGATAAGTATATGTGGATGACATATTGTTGATCCGAAATGATGTAGAATTTCTGGAAAGCATATAGGGTTATTTGAAAGGTGTTTTTCAATGGAAAACCTGGATTAAGCTACTTGAACATTGAGCATCAAGATCTATAAGGATAGATCAAAAACGCTTAATGGTACTTTCAAATGAGCACATGCCTTGACATGATCTTGAAGGTGTTCAAGATGGATCAGCCAAAGAATGAGTTCTTGCCTGAGTTGTAAGGTATGAAGTTAAGACTTAAAGCTCGACCATGGCAGAAGAATGAGGAAGGACGAAGGTCGTCCCCTATGCTTTTGTCATAGGATCTATACGGTATGCCATGCTGAGTACCGCACCTGATGTGTGCCTTGCAACATGTCTGGCAAGAGGGTACAAAGGTGATCTAGGAGTAGATCACCAGATAGCGGTCAAAATTATCCTTAGAGGAATAAGGATATGTTTCTCGGTTATGGAGGTGACAAAGAGTTCGACGTAAAGAGTTACGTCGATGCAAGCTTAACACCTATCTGGATAGCTCTGAGTAGAGATACCGGATACGTATAATGGAGCAACAATTTAGAATAGCTCCAAGTAGAACAGTTATTTGAAATGGCTCCAAATATAGCGTAGAGATTTGCGAAGTACATACGGATCTGAATGTTGCAGACCCGTTGACTAAAACCTCTCTCACAAGCAACATGATCAAACCCAGAACTCATCGAGTATTAATCACATAGTGATGTGAACTAGATTATTGAGTCTAGTAAACTCTTTGGATGTTGGTCACATGGCGATGTGACCTGTGAATGTTAATCACATGGCGATGTGAACTAGAATATTGACTCTAGTGCAAGTCGGAGACTGTTGGAAATATGCCCTAGAGGCAATAATAAATTGATTATTATTATATTTCCTTGTTCATGATAATCATTTATTATCCATGCTATAATTGTATTGATAGGAAACTCAGATACATGTGTGGATACATAGACAACACCATGTCCCTAGTAAGCCTCTAGTTGACTAGCTCGTTGATCAATAGATGGTTACGGTTTCCTGACCATGGACATTGGATGTCGTTGATAACGGGATCACATCATTAGGAGAATCATGTGATGGACAAGACCCAATCATAAGCCTAGCACAAAGATCGTGTAGTTCGTATGCTAAAGCTTTTCTAATGTCAAGTATCATTTCCTTAGACCATGAGATTGTGCAACTCCCGGATACCGTAGGAATGCTTTGGGTGTGCCAAACGTCACAACGTAACTGGGTGGCTATAAAGGTACACTACAGGTATCTCCGAAAGTGTTTGTTGGGTTGGCACGAATCGAGACTGGGATTTGTCACTCCGTGTGACGGAGAGGTATCTCTGGGCCCACTCGGTAGGACATCATCATATGCGTAATGTGACCAAGGAGTTGATCACAGGATGATGTGTTACGGAACGAGTAAAGAGACATGCTGGTAAGGATATTGAACAAGGTATCGGATACCGACGATCGAATCTCGGGCAAGTACAATACCGCTAGACAAAGGGAATTGTATACGGGATTGACTGAATCCTTGACATCGTGGTTCATCCGATGAGATCATCGTGGAACATGTGGGAGCCAACATGGGTATCCAGATCCTGTTGTTGGTTATTGGCCGGAGAGGTGTCTCGGTCATGTCTGCATGATTCCCGAACCCGTAGGGTCTACACACTTAAGGTTCAATGATGCTAGGGTTATAGGGAAAGTATGTATGCGGTTACCGAGTATTGTTCGGAGTCCCGGATGAGATACCGGACGTTACGAGGAGTTCCGGAATGATCCGGAGGTAAAGATTGATATAGTGGACGAATGGTTTTGGAGTCCGGGAGTGTTCCGGAGGTAGCGGGTGATGACCAGCATGACTGAAAGGTGTTTCGGGCGCCCCGACAAGTGTTGGGGGGCTTCATGGGCCAAGGGAAGGGGGCAAACAAGCCCACTAAGGGGCTGTGCGCCCCCTCACCTATTCCCACGTGACCAGGGGGTTTGGGGCGCCCCATCTAGGGTTCCCACCTCCTGGCTTGGGGGCCAAGTCACCCAAGGGGGAGATCCCATCTGCCCTGGCCGCCGCCCCCCCTAAGGGAAACACTAGGGCGCCTCCCCCTCCCCCTTGCCCCTATATATAGTGGAGGTTTTGGGGCTGCCCACAACACGAGATGAACTCTCCCAAGGCGCAGCCCTACCTCTCTCCCTCCTCATCTCTCGTAGTGCTTGGCGAAGCCCTGCTAGAGTTCTGCGCTCCTCCACCACCACCACGCCGTCGTGCTGTTGTTGGACGGAGTCTTCCCCTACCTCTCCTTCTCCCCTTGCTGGATCAAGGCGTGGGAGACGTCATCGGGCTGCATGTGTGTTGAACGCGGAGGTGCCGTCCGTTCGGCACTAGGATCATCGGTGATTTGGATCACGACGAGTACGACTCCATCAACCCCGTTCACTTGAACGCTTCCGCTTAGCGATCTACAAGGGTATGTAGATGCACTCTCCTTCCCTCATTGCTAGATTACTCCATAGATTGATCTTGGTGTTGCGTAGAAAATTTTGAATTTCTGCTACGTTCCCCAACAAGTTCATCTCCATAAGCATCATTCATATTGGCATCTTGGCCACAAGCATAGCAAGCATCATCAAAAAGGGATATTTCAAGAGAATCAACGGGATCATAATAGTCATCATAGCAATCATCCTTCGGTAAGCACGAAGGGGAATTAAACAATGTATGAGTTGAAGAGTTACTCTCATTAGAAGGTGGGCACGGGTAGCTAATCCGCTCTTCCTCCTTTTGTTCTTCGCTCTCCTCATTATCTTTTTCATCCAATGAGCTCACAGTTTCATCAATTTCTTCTTCCATAGACTCCTGCAAAATATTAGTCTCTTCTTGGACAGCGGAGTACTCCTCAATATATTGTTTAGCATAAGCATTAGAAGCATAATTCTCATAACAATATTCAAGTATGGCAAAATTTTCAGATTTGTGAAAAGTAGCATCATACTTTTCAATCAAAGAGGCGATTTCATAAGCACCCTTAAAAGCAACAAATTCTTCAATTTGTTGAACATCATAGTCACTATAAACACCTTTAGCATACGAAGATACGATTCCATTATCACTAAACTCACATTGGTAGGGAAGGTGTTTCTTAGGGTTTTCAGAACAACAAGTAAAATCATAAATTTCACATAAATTCCAAGCATAGCATTGTAAACGTTGAATTTGACCTCAGATATTCGGTGTCGCACATAACAAGCATGCTCATCTAAAGATTTGCCCTCAACTAAGCTAGTTGGGGTTTCAGCACGATCACATAGGGATCGAAGATGATCCAAGTAATAAGCTTCAGCAGTGTGATAGATTCTGAGTGGTTCTTCAACCACTGGTTCAGTAGGTACAAGTATTTTTTTTTCGTATTTTGCGTTTCCTACCCATAACTAGAGATAGAAAACAACTAAGAACAGCAAATAAAAATTACTTAGTGATAAAGCAAACAAGCACACACGAGAATATTCACCCCACGCTATTGCTCCTCGGCAACGGCGCCAGAAAAAGGTCTTGATAACCCACAAGTATAGGGGATCGCAACAGTTTTCAATAAGTAAGAGTGTCGAACCCAACGAGGAGCTAAAGGTAGAACAAATATTCCCTAAAGTTCTATCGACCACCGATACAACTCTACGCATGCTAGACGTTCGCTTTACCTAGAACAAGTATGAAACTAGAAGTACTTTGTATGTGTTTTTGGGTAAGCTTGCAAGAAAGTAAAGAGCACGAAAATAAAACTAGGGGCTGCTAAGATAAGGACACAACTAAAGTAAATATAGCGAGTGTAGAAAAGTGGTGGTAGGAGTTGCGAAATTGTCCCTAAAGCAATTGACTACTTTACTAGACCGATAGCAAGTATTATGTGGGAGAGGCCACTACTAGCATGTCATCCCTTACTTGGAATTCTATGCACTTATGATTGGAACTATTAGCAAGCATCCGCAACTACTAACGTTCATTAAGGTAAAACCCAACCATAGCATTAAGATATATTGGTCCCCCTTCAATCCCGTATGCATCAATTTCTATGCTAGGTAGAAGCTTCTGTCACTCTTGCCCTCCAATACATAGTCCTATCAACATACAACCAACCCTATGGTGTGATCCACGCGCGCGCTCATATGATGGGCACCAAAGGACATCAACATAACCACAAGCAAATTAAATCAATCATAGCAATTCATCAACCACTGATAGGACAATGAAAATCTACTCAGACATCATAGGATGGAAACACATCATTGAATAATAATATGAAGCATAAAGCACCATGTTCAAGTAGAGGGTACAGCGGGTTGCGGGAGAGTGGACCACTGTAGATAGAGGGGGGAAGGTGATGGAGATGTTGGTGAAGATGGCGGAGGTGTTGGTGTAGATCGCGGTGATGATGATGATGGCCATGGCAGCGTTCCGGCACCACCGGAGGAGAGGGGGAGAGGGGCCCCCTTCTTCCTCTTCTTCCTTGACCTCCTCCCTAGATGGGAGAAGGGTTTACCCTCTGGTCCTTGGCCTCCATGGCATGGGAGGGGCGAGAGCCCCTCCGAGATTGGATCTATCTCTCTGTTTCTCTCTGGTTCTGCGTTCTGTTTTCTAGCCCTTCACCGTTTCTTAAATATCTAGAGATCCGTAACTCCGATTGGGGTGAATCTTTCGCTCAGATCTTTCTCATAAAATTATCTTTCTTGCGGCGAAAGAAGAGCGTCAACCGCCTTACGGGGTGGCCACGAGGGTCAGGGGCGCGCCTGACACCCTGGGGCGCACACCCCCTACCTCGTGCCCCCCTCGGACACCGTCTCGCGATGATTCCACTTCCCAAAAATCATAAATATTCCAAAAAAATCTCCGTCTGTTTTTATCCCGTTTGGACTCCGTTTGATATGGATATTCTGCGTAACCAAAAAACATGCAACAGACAGGAACTGGCACTGGGCACTGGATCAATATGTTAGTCCCAAAAATAGTATAAAAAGTTGCCAAAAAGTATATGGAAGTTGTAGAATATTGGCATGGAACAATCAAAAATTATAGATACGACGGAGACGTATCATTTGGCCCGGCCAGATTCATTATATCCGGAGTGACGATCACCGTCACGTGCCGTGGGGCGCCCGCGCGATCCGTAGATCGATCTTGTTTGCCTCGCCTTGTCCTCCAATATGTCTCACAGGTCTGGCACGTTTTCCCGTGCCTTAAAATGTTTTGAGCGGCGCCGGGGTGCGGCTTGAGTGGAGGGCCGAGAGGCCTCTCTGTCGCGGCCACGAGGTGGCCGATCGGCCGTATCATGCGCTGGTGATGTAGGTTTAGGTGCTTCCTTCTCTAATCGGGGTAGCAAACTGCGCTTTGGGTAGCTCTTGGAGAGGCGTTCGAGTTCATATTCTTCGGCAGCAAGGACTTTAGTCCATCTGTCGGCTAGCAGATCTTGATCAGCTCTAAGTTGTTGTTGTTTTTTCTTGAGGCTGCTCGTCATGGCCATAAGCCTGCGTTTGAAACGCTCTTGTTCGACGGGATCCTCTGGAACGACGAATTCGTGGTCGTCGAGGCTTTCCTCGTCTTCGGAGGGAGGCATATAATTATCACCCTCGACCTCTCTGTTTGTCGCTCTCTCATGAGGGCTGGCTTCTCCATCCTCCTGTGCTGAATCTTGCTGGAGGGGGTGTCCTTCGGCGCTATCCGGAGTATTATTATCTTCTGTGCCAGAATCATCATTTTTGCTTTGGCGGGATTTAGAGCGGCGCCGCTGACGCCGGCGCTTAGGTTGTTTCTTGGAGGGGTCATCCCCCGCCGTTCCATCGCCATCCCCTTCTTTTGGGGTATCCACCATGTATATGTCGTACGACGAGGTGGCTTTCCAGTGCCCTATAGGTGCTGGTTCTTGATCGTCTCCTGCATCGACGTCCATACCGTCAATGTCTTCGGAGTCGAAGTCGAGCATGTCGGTTACAGTGGCTACAAAGTGGGTGGTGGATGGGCTTTGAATTTCTTCATCGTCCGTATCCCAACCTTGCTGACCGCAGTCCGGCCAGGGCTCTCCTGATAAAGAGAGAGACTTTAATGACTTCAGAATATCGCCAAAGGGCGAGTGCTGAAAGATGTCTGCGGCGGTAAACTTCATGATCGGCGCCCAATCGGATTCGATTGGCAGGGGCGTGGAGGGCTCGGAGTCCGGATAGGAGTCCGGCCCATCGGAGTCACGGGCCTTGCGGAGTGCGGGGCTGGTGTTCGGCTTGATCGCCGTTGGGATCGCAGTCCCCGAGGCGGCGTCCAACCACTCATCCTCGATCGACGCAGTTGGTTCCGAATCAAGGGTCGGAACCGATGCATGTGCGGCCTCCAGGGTACTGTTCGGTGGCAGAGCTAGATCATGCCCATCGCGACAGTGCGGCGCGCTCGGCTGTGGCTCGAATCCGTCGAAGATCAAGTCCCCGCGGATGTCAGCCGTGTAGTTTAAACTTCCGAATCTGGCCTGATGGCCAGGGGCGTAGCTTTCGATCTGCTCCAGATGGCCAAGCGAATTGGCCCATAGTGCGAAGCCGCCAAAGACGAAGATCTGTCCAGGGAAAAAAGTCTCACCCTGGACTGCATCGTTATTGATGATCGGGGGAGCCATCGGGCCTGAAAGCGACGACATAGAGGAACTCTCAATGAAAGCACCAATGTCGGTGTCAAAACCGGCGGATCTCGGGTAGGGGGTCCCGAACTGTGCGTCTAGGCGGATGGTAACAGGAGACAAGGGACACAATGTTTTACCCAGGTTCGGGCCCTCTTGATGGAGGTAAAACCCTAGGTCCTGCTTGATTAATATTGATGATATGGGTAGTACAAGAGTAGATCTACCACGAGATCAAGGAGGCTAAACCCTAGAAGCTAGCCTATGGTATGATTGTTGTATGTTGTCCTACGGACTAAAACCCTCCGGTTTATATAGACACCGAAGAGGGTTAGGGTTACACAAAGTCGGTTACAATGGTAGGAGATCTAAATATCAGCATCGCCAAGCTTGCCTTCCATGCCAAGGAAAGTCCCATCCAGACACGGGACGAAGTCTTCAGTCTTGTATCTTCATAGTCCAGGAGTCCGGCTGAAGGTATAGTCCGCCATCCGGACACCCCCTAATCCAGGACTCCCTCAACCTTTATCCTTCCTCTTTGTTCTGCCGTGGTCGATCTTTGAGTCTTACTCAACTTCACACCTTACAACTCAGATAAGAATCCCTTCTTTGACTCATCTATTTTGAACTCCTTCAAAAACATGTCAAGGTGTGCGTTCTTTGAAAGTATCATCAGGCGTCTTGATCTATCTCTATAGATCTTGATGCCCAATATGTAAGTAGCTCTATCCAGGTCTTCCTTTGAAAATCACTCTTCAAACAACCGTTTATGCTTTCCAGAAATTCTACATCATTTCGGATCAACAATATGTCATCCACATATACTTATCAGAAATGTTTGTAGTGCTCCCACTCACTTTCTTGTAAATACAAGTTTCTAGCAAACATTGTATAAACCTAAAAGCTTTGATCACTCCATCAAAGCATATATTCCGACTCCGAGATGCTTGCTCTAGTCCATAGAAGGTTCGCTGGAGCCAGCATATCTTTTAGCATCCTTAGGATCGACAAAAACTTTGATTGCATCACATACAACTCTTTTTTACGAAAACTGGTAAGAAAACTTGTTTTGACATCCATCTGTCTGATTTCATAATCGAAAAATACAGCTAATGCTAACATGATTCCGACGGACTTAAGCATCGCTACGGGTGAGAAAATCTCATCGTAGTCAACTCCTTGAACTTGTGAAAAACTCTTTGCCACAAGTCGAGCTTCATAGACGGTGACATTACCGTCCGCGTTTGTCTTCTTCTTAAAGATCCATTTATTCTTAATGGCTTGCCGATCATTGGGCAAGTCCACCAAAGTCCACACTTTGTTCTGATACATGGATCCTATCTCGGATTTCATGGCTTGTAATCATTTTTCGGAATACGGGCCCACCATCACTTCTCCATAGCTCGTAGATTCATTGTTGTCTAACAACATGATATCTAAGACAGGATTACCGTACCACTCAGGAGTAGTTGATGACCCACAAGTATAAGGGATCTATCGTAGTCCTTTCGATAAGTAAGAGTGTCGAACCCAACGAGGAGCAGAAGGAAATGATAAGCGGTTTTCAGCAAGGTATTCTCTGCAAGTACTGAAAAAAGTGGCAACAAATAGTTTTGTGCTAAGGTAAATTGTAACGAGCAACAAGTAACAAAAGTAAATAAGGTGCATCAAGGTGGCCCAATCCTTTTTGTAGCAAAGGACAAGCCGGACAAATTCTTATATAAGGAAAAGAGCTCCCGAGGACACATGGGAATATCATCAAGCTAGTTTTCATCATGCTCATATGATTCGTGTTCGGTACTTTGATAATTTGATATGTGGGTGGACCGGTGCTTGGGTGCTGTTCTTACTTGAACAAGCATCCCACTTATGATTAACCTCTATTGCAAGCATCCGCAACTACAACAAAAGTATTAAGGTAAACCTCACCATAGCATGAAACATATGGATCCAAATCAGCCCCTTACGAAGCAACGCATAAACTAGGGTTTAAGCTTCTGTCACTCTAGCAACCCATCATCTACTTATTACTTCCCAATGCCTTCCTCTAGGCCCAAATAATGGTGAAGTGTTATGTAGTCGACGTTCACATAACACCACTAGAGGTTAGACAACATACATCTCATCAAAATATCGAACGAATACCAAATTCACATGACTACTAATAGCAAGACTTCTCCCGTGTCCTCAGGAACAAACGTAACTACTCACAAAGCATATTCATGTTCATAATCAGAGGGGTAATAGTATGCATAAAGGATCTTAACATATGATCTTCCACCAAGTAAACCAACTAGCATCAACTACAAGGAGTAATCAACACTACTAGCAACCTACTAGCACCAATCCTGGACTTAGAGACAAGAATTGGATACAAGAGATGAACTAGGTTTTGGAGATGAGATGGTGCTGGTGAAGATGTTGATGGAGATTGCCCTCTCTCGATGAGAGGAGCGTTGGTGATGACGATGGTGATGATTTCCCCCTCCCGGAGGGAAGTGTCCCCGGCAGAACAGCTCTGCCGGAGCCCTAGATTGGTTCCGCCAAGGTTCCGCCTCGTGACGGCGGAGTCTCGTCCCGAAAGGTTGCTTATGATTTTTTTCTCATCGAAAGACTTCATATAGGAGAAGATGGGCATCGGAGAGCCACCAGGGGGCCCATGAGGTAGGGGGCGCGCCCAGGGGGGAGGGGCGCGCCCCCCACCCTCGTGAGCAGGGTGTGGGCCCCCTGGCATTCATCTTTCGCGATGATTTTTCTTTATTTATTTTAAGATATTCCGTGGAGTTTCAGGACTTTTGGAGTTGCGCAGAATAGGTCTCCAATATTTGCTCCTTTTCCAGCCAGAATTCCAGCTGTCGGCATTCCCCCTCTTCATGGTAAACCTTGTAAAATAAGAGAGAATAGCCATAAGTATTGTGACATAACGTGAAATAACAGCCCATAATGCAATAAATTATAACATAAAAGCATGACGCAAAATGGACGTATCAACTCCCCCAAGCTTAGACCTCACTTGTCCTCAAGCGAAAAGCCGATAACAATAAATATGTCCTCATGTTTAGAGGTAGAGGCGTCGATAAAAATAAAATACGGACATGAAGGCATCATGATTGTTTCATAATAGCAACATATATAGATTTGTCATATGATTACTTATGTTCAAGTGATGATCTTTTCACAATGCAAAAGTATGAATCAGAAACCTTATTAGGCGCTAACAAATTATAACCTCAGTCATTGAAGCAATTGCAATTTATCATAACATCGGAAGGAGTCTATGTCAGAGCTTAAAAGCAAGTCCACATACTCAACTATCACTTAGTCCTTCATAATTGCTAACACTCACGCAATACTTGTGGTTATGAAGTTTCAATCAGACACAGAGAAAGATTGGGGCTTATAATGCTACCTCCAAACTTATTCACCTTTGGGTGATGTCAACAATAATAGTTCATGCTAATGTACATCCAATTGGATATATATATCAGGATCACCCCACCATGAAGTGATTGCCAAAGGATAAAATGAAAAAGGGAAAGGTGAAGATTACCTTGACTCTTGCATAAGATAGAGGATAATAACAAAAGATAGGCCCTTCGCAGAGGGAAGCAGAGGTTGCCATGCGCTTTTATGGTTGGGTGCACAAAATCTTAATGCAAAAGAACGTCACTTTATATTGCCCCTTGTATGTGAACCTTTATTATGCAGTCCGTCGCTTTTATTGCGTCCACAACAAGTTCGTACAAAGCTTATTTCTCTGCACTAATAAGTCATGCATATTTCAAGAGCAATTTTTATTGCTTGCACCGATGACAACTTACTTGAAGGATCTTACTCAATCCATAGGTAGATATAGTGGACTCTCATGGCTAAACTGGTTTAAGGGTATTTGGAAGCACAAGTAGTATCTCTACTTGGTGCTGAGAATTTGGCTAGCATGAGGGGGAAAGGCAAGCTCAACATGTTTGAATGATCCATGCCAATATACTTTAACTGAGATGCGAGAAAACATAACCCATTACGTTGTCTTCCTTGTCCAACATCAACTCTTTAGCATGTCATACTTAATGAGTGCTCCCAATTATGAAAGATGTCAATGATAGTATATCTATATGTGAAACCTCTCTCTCCTTATTACTTCCTATTAATTGCCACGATGACTAAAGCTATATTTGCCAACTCCTAACAACTTTTTAATCATCATACTCTTTCTATGTGAAGTCATTACTCTCAATAAGATCAATATGAACTCTTTGTTTCTTTTTATTCTTTCTTTTATTCACTCAAGATCATGGCAAAATAATCAAGCCCTTGACTCAACACTAATCTTTATTATATATAGCTCACGAACTAGATTGCATAGAGGGATCATAAAGCAAACTTCAAAACTAGATCATGTCGTGACTTTATTCTACTAAATCAAGATACTACTAATAGGATCGAACTAAGAAAAATGGTAAAGATAGGAGTTGTGATGGTGATACGATACCGGGGCACCTCCCCCAAGCTTGGCAGTTGCCAAGGGGAGTGCCCATACCCATGTGATGAGGTCTTCTTCTTTGTTGTTGGAGGTGGAGGTGTTGTTGATGACGCAAGCTTGTCGTCCCCTTACATGGCATAGGCTCACCCTCATAGAAGGATGATCGAGTCTCCGGAATTCTCAAATCTGCAACGGAAACAGCTCGAAACGAAAACAGGGGATATTTGCGTGATACGGGGGTCAAAACCTTCGGGAGAATATATAATGAATTTTTACCGACCAAAAGATGTATCGTGCAGGAAAATGGAGTCCGGAGGGCACACGAGGTGCTCACGAGGTAGGGGGCGTGCCCAGGGGGGTAGGGCGCGCCCTCCACCCTCGTGGAGGGCTCGTGTCCTCCTTGGACTGCTACCTATTTTTCTATTTTTCTAAATATTCCAAAACGGAGAAATATTGCCTTAAAAATTGTTTTGGAGTCAGTTTACTTACCGTACCACATACCTATTCCTTTTCGGAGTCCGGAACGTTCTGGAAAGTGTCCCTTATGTATTCCTCCGGGGTTACGGTTTCAATAACATTGGTTTCAACATTTATAGGATTACCTGAGATATAGTGCTTGATTCTTTGACCGTTTACCACCTTCGGATTTGTGCCTTCGAAATTGTTGATTTTTATGGCACCGGAACGATAGACCTCCTCGATAACGTAGGGACCTTCCCATTTAGAGAGAAGTTTTCCTGCAAAAAATCTTAAACGAGAGTTGTATAGCAATACATAATCGCCTACATTAAAGTCACGCTTTTGTATCCTTTTGTCATGCCATCTTTTAACTTTTTCTTTAAACAACTTGGCATTTTCATAGGCTTGGGTTCTCCATTCATCAAGTGAGCTAATATCAAATAACCTCTTCTCACCGGCAAGTTTGAAATCATAGTTAAGCTCTTTAATAGCCCAATATGCCTTATGTTCTAGTTCGAGAGGTAAGTGACATGCTTTTTCATAAACCATTTTATACGGAGACATACTCATAGGATTCTTATATGCAGTTCTATATGCCCATAATGCATCATCAAGTTTCTTGGACCAATTCTTTCTAGACCTATTAACAGTCTTTTGCAAAATTAATTTGAGCTCTCTATTACTCAATTCTACTTGACCACTAGACTGTGGGTGATAAGGAGATGCAATTCTATGATTAACGTCATATTTGGCAAGCATTTTATGGAAAGCACCGTGAATAAAGTGTGAACCACCATCAGTCATTAAATATCTAGGGACTCCAAACCTCGGAAAAATAACTTCCTTAAGCATTTTAATAGAAGTGTTATGATCAGCACTACTAGTTGGAATAGCTTCTACCCACTTAGTAACGTAATCAACAGCAACTAAAATAAGAGTGTATCCATTGGAGGCAGGAAAAGGTCCCATATAATCAAAGCCCCAAACATCAAATGGTTCAATAACAAGTGAATAATTCATAGGCATTTCTTGACGTCTACTAATATTACCAATTCTTTGACATTCATCACAAGATAAAACAAACTTACGGGCATCCTTGAAGAGAGTAGGCCAATAAAAACCAGATTGCAATACCTTATGTGCAGTTCTATTTCCAGCGTGGTGTCCTCCATAAGCTTCGGAGTGACACTTGCGTAGGATATGTTCCTGTTCATGCTCAGGTACACAACGTCTAATAACACCATCTACTCCTTCTTTATAAAGATGTGGGTCATCCCAAAAGTAATGTCTCAAATCAAAAAAGAACTTTTTCTTTTGTTGGTATGTGAAGCTAGGTGGTATAATTTAGCAACAATATAATTAGCATAATCAGCATACCATGGAGTGCTATGAGAAGTACTTATGACATTTAATTGTTCATCAGGAAAGCTATCATCAATAGGTAGTGGGTCATCAAGAACATTCTCTAACCTAGATAAGTTGTCTGCAACTGGGTTCTCATGCCGGGGTACTGATCCACGGGCACCTATGGGACCGGCGGACCGGGTCCCTTTCGGTTTGGCGGGGGCGGAGATCGTGCAAAGAGCAAATTGAGGCGATGCACGCGAGCGGTTTACCCAGGTTCAGGCCGCACGGATGCGTAAAACCCTACTCCTGCTTTGTGGTTTCTATTGATTTCTTGCCCAGGAGCGCGGAGTGCTACAGTACACACCAGCAGCTAGCGAGACCGAGCGTGAGTGTTCTTGAGCTAGCTCCCCCCCCCTCAACCACTACTAGAAAAACCGCTACTAATGGCGCACCTAATTTGGCCATTAATGGCGCATCACTGGTGCGCCATTACTAGCACGCCATTAGTAATTTTTACTAATGGCGCACCACTGATGCGCCATTAGTATCTGGTATACTAATGGCGCACCACTGGTGCGCCATTAGTATAGGCCACGGTGCGCCATTAGTATGCCTCCCAGGGGCCATGTATACCCAGGTGCTTTGGCATACTAATGGCGCACGACAACGGGATGCGCCATTAGTAACTTCGGCATACTAATGGCGCACTATTTAGTGATGCGCCATTAGTGATGCGCCATTTTGAATCTAGATCTGGATCGTGATTTTTTTGCCCATTTTTTGCTCGTTTTTTTGCTTGTTTTTTGGCACGACATTATTTCAAATTTTGTTCCTGTTTTTGGATCTTGTACGTTCTTTTGCCGTGGTCTTTTGCCGGAGAGGAGTTCGCCGGAGAGGAGTTCGCCGGAGAGGAGGAGGAGGAGGTCACCGGAGAGGCGCTCGCCTACATCACCGGAGAGGAGGAGGAGGAGGTCGCTGGAGAGGAGTTCACCGGAGCATCGGAGAGGAGGAAGGAGAAACCATGAGGGGATGGGAGGAGAGGAGGGAGGAGGAGCTCACCGGAGAGGA
>NC_041382.1:47728650-47729352 GCF_002162155.2 Triticum dicoccoides
AAGAAACCGTGAGGGGAGGGGAGGGGAGGGGAGGAGGGAGGAGGAGGTCGCCGGAGAGGAGGAGGAGGTTACCGGAGAGGAGAAGTATCGTGGAGGAGAGAAGGGAAGATGGAGTGGAGGAGAGGAGGAGATGGAGTGTAGGAGAGGTGGAATGAAGAGATGAGGAGGAGAGGACCACGACCAGCCATATATACGGCATACTAATGGCGCACCGCGGGCAGGTGCGCCATTAGTAAAAAAAAATATTTTTTATTTATTTTGAATTTTGAAGGCGGGAAGATACTAATGGCGCACCATGGGCAGGTGCGCCATTAGTAAAAAATTTTTAAATTTTTTTGACTTATTTTGAATTTTGAAGGCGGGAAGATACTAATGGCGCACCATGGGCAGGTGCGCCATTAGTAAGTTTGAATTTTTTTGAATTTTTTTGCCTCTCCAGATCTTAAAAGCCCCGTATCTTTTTTTCTGTTAGGTTTTTGAGGATTTTGAAAATGTTTAACGGGGTTCCCCTGGTTAAATTTGGATGTAACTTTTCGAGTAGATGATTTTTCATATAAAAAACTTTTTCATCCGAGTTAGTATGCAAAAGTTATGCCCATTTTTACAAATTCTCGCGAGATTTTGCAAATGAAGTCAAAATTCATATTTGCAAATTTTCCCAATAACTAGGCCACATATCACATGGGAAACTTAGTTTCTTTT
>NC_041382.1:47729419-47792941 GCF_002162155.2 Triticum dicoccoides
TTTTTGACATTTTCATCATTTTCTTTTATTTTTTTAAAACTGAAAAGGCGATCCACGGGGGGGGGGGGTGCATTCGGTGGAAGTGGTGGCCAAGTTACTAATGGCGCACCGTGGCATGGTGCGCCATTACTAGTTCAACTAGTAATGGCGCACCACCCCCACGGTGCGCCATTAGTAGTTTTGAAAAAAATTCAAAAAAAAGTTTTAGTTTTTTTTTACTAATGGCGCACCGTGGGAGTGGTGCGCCATTACTAGTTCCCACGGTGCGCCATTAGTAGTTTTGAACAAAATTTTAAAAAATATATTTTTACTAATGGCGCACCGTGGATGTGGTGCGCCATTAGTATTTGGACACTAATGGCGTGCCAACACATGGTGCGCCATTAGTATATAGTAATGGCGCACCACATGTCTGGTGCGCCATTAGTGTCAATTCCATCTATAGCCCTTTTCCTAGTAGTGAACGTTGCACACGGGCCTCCTTTTATATGCTCAAGGGGTTACCGACAGGTGGCAACGGAGGTAAAGGGCAAAAATGGAAAGGTGCTGTGGTAGGCACAGCTACCTGCTACAGTGTATCATACCTAACCCTGACGGTAGGGGACAAGGGCCTTAAATGCCCATCTGTGTCGCCTAA
The DNA here is from genome assembly GCF_002162155.2 of Triticum dicoccoides. Classification (NCBI taxonomy): domain Eukaryota; kingdom Viridiplantae; phylum Streptophyta; class Magnoliopsida; order Poales; family Poaceae; genus Triticum; species Triticum dicoccoides. The sequence continues at coordinate 47,730,057 of NC_041382.1, forward strand.
ACAGTGCGAAAAGGGACCGCTAGGGACGCCACCGTTCGCCACGATGGCGATCTTGTCAGCGCCGCTTGCCACCGCACGCCGCTGGCTGCACAGCCTCCCGCCACGTACGCCTGGAAGGGCCCCAGAGCGACACGTTGGTGGTTGTGCTGGAGCGCGGGCCCAGGGAGGTGGCTTGCCGCGGCAAGCGCCTTGCCGCTGTCGTTGTCTTGTCGCGTCCGGGAGCTTGTCGCTCACCGGGCCTTGCCGGGGCGCGTGGTGCGCCGCGGCAAGTTCCTTGCAATGCCTTGGGTGGCCTTCCCGGCAAGCTCCTCTTGCCTGGGTCTTGGGATGCTTTTGTTAGCCTTCCCGGCAAGCTCCTCTTGCCGGGGTCTTGTCTTCTTAGCTTGGACACTTTGTTCTTGAATGGCTCCAGAGGAACCACGGAGGATCTTGGCGGTCACCCGGCAAGCCTTGCCGCGGGATGCTGTGACTGCCCGTGCACAAGTTCGGGATACTAGGGTACCCCTACTCTAGTACACCGACATCTCAGCTCCTTTTCTATCAACAATATGCAAATCAATTTCTTGCAGCAAGAGAACCCATCTAATAAGTCTAGGTTTAGCATCTTTCTTTTCCATAAGATATTTAATAGCAGCATGATCAGTGTGAATAGTTACTTTAGAATCAACAATATAGGGTCTGAATTTATCGCAAGCAAACACAACTGCTAAAAGTTCCTTTTCGGTAGTAGCATAATTTCTTTGAGCATTGTCTAGAGTCTTACTAGCATAATGGATAACATTTAAGTTCTTATCAACTCTTTGCCCTAGAACAGCACCTACAGCATAATCACTAGCATCACACATAATTTCAAAGGGTAAATTCCAATCAGGTGGCTGAACAATAGGTGCAGAGACTAATGCTTTCTTAAGTATTTCAAATGCTTCTACACAATCATCATCAAAGGCAAATGGTACATCTTTTTGTAATAAATTAGTCAGAGGCCGAGAAATTTTTGAGAAGTCCTTAATGAACCTCCTATAAAATCCGGCGTGACCAAGGAAACTTCGTATACCTTTGATGTCCTTGGGACATGGCATCTTTTCAATAGCGTCAACCTTGGCTTTATCAACTTCAATACCTCTTTCAGAAACTTTGTGCCCCAAGACAATACCTTCATTAACCATAAAGTGGCACTTTTCCCAATTCAAGACAAGATTAGTTTCTTCACATCTCTGCAAACTCGATCAAGATTGCTCAAGCAATCATCAAAAGAGGAACCATAGACGGAAAAGTCGTCCATGAAAACCTCACAAATCTTTTCACAAAAATCAGAGAATATAGCCATCATGCATCTTTGAAAGGTAGAAGGTGCATTACATAAACCAAAAGGCATACGTCTATAAGCAAAAGTACCAAAAGGGCATGTAAAAGTAGTCTTTGATTGATCTTTAGCCGACACAAGTATTTTAGAGAAACCAGAATAACCATCTAGAAAGCAATAATGTGTATGTTTGCATAATCTTTCTAGCATTTGATCAATAAAAGGTAAGGGGTAATGATCTTTCTTAGTGGCTTTATTTAATTTGTGGAAATCAATTACCATCCTATAACCTGTAATAATTCTTTGAGGAATCAATTCATCTTTATCATTAGGGACAACAGTAATACATCCCTTCTTAGGGACACAATGGACAGGACTTACCCACTGACTATCAGCAACGGGATAAATTATACCTGCCTCCAGAAGCTTGAGTATTTCCTTCCTTACCACTTCTTTCATTTTAGGATTCAAACGTCGTTGAGGATCACATACTGGTTTAGCATCCGCTTCCAAATTTATTTTATGCTGACATAGAGTGGGACTAATGCCCTTAAGATCATCAAGAGTATATCCAATAGCGGCACGGTGCTTCTTCAGAGTTTTCAATAATCTTTCTTCTTCATGCTCTGAAAGGTTAGCACTAATAATAACAGGATATATTTTCTTTTCATCAAGATAAGCATACTTAAGATTACCAGGCAACGGTTTAAGCTCAAAAACGGGATCACCCTTGGGTGGAGGAGGATCCCCTAGGATTTCAACAGGCAAATTGTGTTTCAGAATAGGTTCCTGTTTAAAGAATATTTCATCTATTTCCTTTCTTTCATTCATAAACATATCATTTTCATGGTCTAGCAAATGGTGTTCTAAAGGATCACTAGGAGGTACAGCAATAGAAGCAAGACCAATAATTTCATCCTTACTAGGAAATTCTTCCTCACGATGTTGTTTACTGAATTTAGAGAAATTAAACTCATGAACCATATCATCCAAGCCAACAGTAACAACATTCTTTTTGAAGTCTATCATAGCATTAACAGTATTCAAGAAGGGTCTACCAAAAATAATGGGACAAAAGCAATCTTGTGGAGAACCAAGAACAAGAAAGTCAGCGGGATATTTGGTTTTCCCACACAAGACTTCAACATCTCTAACAATTCCCATTGCAGATATAGTATCTCTATTGGCAAGTTTAATTGTAACATCAATATCTTCTAACTCAGCAGGTGCGATATCATGCATAATTTCTTTATATAAGTCAATGGGTATAACACTAGCACTAGCACCCATATCACATAAGCCATGATAACAATGATCTCCTATTTTAACAAAAATAACAGGCAGGCCTACCACAGGTCTATGTTTATCTCTATCACAGGGTTTAGCAATTCTAGCAGTTTCACCAGAGAATTCAATGACATGCCCATCAATATTATCAGACAAGAGATCTTTAATAATAGCAATATTAGGTTCTACTTTGACTTGCTCAGGAGGTGTATAAGTTCTAGTATTGCTTTTACGAACAATAGTTGAAGCTTTAGCATGATCCTTTACTCTAGCAGGGAAAGGTGGTTTCTCAACATAAGAGGTGGGAACAATAGGATCATTATAAGTGATGGTCTTTTCTTCAACTTTAATAGGTGCAGCTACTTTTACTTCTATGGGAGGATGATATTTAAACTACTTCTCCTTGGGGAGATCAACATAAGTAGCAAAAGATTCACAGAAAGAAGCTACTATCTCAGAGTCAAGTCCATATTTAGTACTAAACTTACGGAAAATATCGGTATCCATAAAAGATTTAACACAATCAAACTTAGGTGTCATACTTGACTCCTTACCTTCGTCGAGGTCCCAATCTTCAGAGTTGTGTTTAATTCTATCCAATAAATTCCATCTGAATTCAATAGTCTTCATCATAAAAGAGCCAGTACAAGAAGTATCGAGCATGGTGCGATTGTTATCAGAAAGCCGAGCATAAAAATTCTGGAGAATTGTCAATTTTGAGAGCTCATGATTGGGGCATGAATATAACATTGATTTAAGCCTCCCCCAAGCTTGAGCGATGCTTTCTCCTTCGCGAGGCCAAAAATTATATATATAATTGCGATCACGATGAACAAGATGCATAGGGTAATACTTTTGATGAAATTCCAATTTCATTCTTTTATAGTTCCATGATCTTGTATCATCACATAGCCTATACCATGTTGATGCATCTCCCTCCAAAGATAAAGGGAAAGCCTTCTTCTTAACAACATCATCGGGTATACCTGCAAGCTTAAATAATCCACAAATATCATCCAAATAGCGTAGATGCTCGTCGGGATGCTTTGTCCCATCTCCTGTGAAAGTATTAGCCAGCAGTTTTTCTATAATACCCGAAGGAAATGCAAAAGGAGTTTCATTTTCAATAGGTTCAGTAGATTGAGGAGCAATTCTTTGCTCTACTGTACGGGGTGAAGATACCCCGAACAAGCCCCTCAGAGATTCAGTTTCCATAGTAACAAGTGACAGAAAATTTCAGCACACTATATAAATTTTTCCTTACCAAATTCCACCTATCAAAGGCGCTACACTCCCAGGCAACGGCGCCACAAAAGAGTCTTGATGACCCACAAGTATAGGGGATCTATCGTTGTCCTTTCGATAAGTAAGAGTGTCAAACCAAACGAGGAGCAGAAGGAAATGATAAGCGGTTTTCAGCAAGGTATTCTCTACAAGTACTGAAATAAGTGGTAACAGATAGTTTTGTGATAAGGTAAATTGTAACGAGCAACAAGTAACAAAAGTAAATAAGGTGCAGCAAGGTGGCCCAATCCTTTTTGTAGCAAAGGACAAGCCAGACAAATTCTTATATAAGGAAAAGAGCTCCCGAGGACACATGGGAATATCGTCAAGCTAGTTTTCATCACGCTCATATGATTCGCGTTCGGTACTTTGATAATTTGATATGTGGGTGGACCGGTGCTTGGGTGCTGTTCTTACTTGAACAAGAATCCCACTTATGATTAACCTCTATTGCAAGCATCCGCAACTACAACAAAAATATTATGGTAAACCTAACCATAGCATGAAATATGGATCCAAATCAGCCCCTTACGAAGCAACGCATAAACTAGGGTTTAAGCTTCTGTCACTCTAGCAACCCATCATCTACTTATTACTTCCCAATGCCTTCCTCTAGGCCCAAATAATGGTGAAGTGTTATGTAGTCAACGTTCACATATCACCACTAGAGGTTAGACAACATACATCTCATCAAAATATCGAACGAATACCAAATTCACATGACTATTAATAGCAAGACTTCTCCCGTGTCCTCAGGAACAAACGTAACTACTCACAAAGCATATTCATGTTCATAATCAGAGGGGTAATAGTATGCATAAAGGATCTGAACATATGAGCTTCCACCAAGTAAACCAACTAGCATCAACTACAAGGAGTAATCAACACTACTAGCAACCTACTAGCACCAATCCCGGACTTAGAGACAAGAATTGGATACAAGAGATGAACTAGGGTTTGGAGATGAGATGGTGCTGGTGAAGATGTTGATGGAGATTGCCCTCTCCCGATGAGAGGAGCGTTGGTGATGACGATGGTGATGATTTCCCCCTTCCGGAGGGAAGTGTCCCCGGCAGAACAGCTCTGCCGGAGCCCTAGATTGGTTCCGCCAAGGTTCCGCCTCGTGACGGCGGAGTCTCGTCCCGAAAGGTTGCTTATGCCTTTTTTTTCTCATCGAAAGACTTCATATAGGAGAAGATGGGCGTCGGAGACTTAAAGACTTCACGAGGTAGGGGGGCGCGCCCAGGGTGGAGGGGCGTGCCCCCCACCCTCGTGAGCAGGGTGTGGGCCCCCTAGCCTTCATCTTTGGCAACGATTTTTCTTTATTTATTTTAAGATATTCCGTGGAGTTTCAGGATTTTTGGAGTTGCGTAGAATAGGTCTCCAATATTTGCTCCTTTTCCAGCCAGAATTCCAGCTGCCGGCATTCCCCCTCTTCATGGTAAACCTTGTAAAATAAGAGAGAATAGCCATAAGTATTGTGACATAACGTGAAATAACAGCCCATAATGCAATAAATATTAACATAAAAGCATGACGCAAAATGGACGTATCAGTAGTACATATCCTGGTCGACCTACGAGGTTCGATAGCAACTTGATCCGAAGCTTCATGATCACTATCATTAACTTCCTCTTCAACAGACATAGGCGCCACAGAAAACATCTTTCTGTTTTGCATCACTCTCTGGTTGAAGTAAAGGTTCGACAACCTCATCAAGTTCTATCTTCCTCCCACTCAATTCTTTCGAGAGAAACTCCTTCTCGAGAAAGGACCCGTTCTTAGCGACAAACCATTTGCCCTTGGATCTTGAGATAGAAGGTATACCCAACTGTCACCTTTGGGTATCCTATGAAGATGTGTTTGTCCGCTTTGGGTTCGAGCTTCTCCGGCTGAAGCCTTAAGCATCGCAGCCCCAAACATTAAGAAACGACAACTTTGGTTTCTTGACAAACCAATGTTCATACGACGTCGTCTCAACGGACTTAGATGATGTCCTATCTAAAGTGAATGCAGCTGTCTCTAACGCATAACCTCATAATGAAAATGGTAGATCGGTAAGAGACATCATAGATCGCACCATATCTCATAGGGTTCGATTACGACATCCGGACACACCATTACCCTGTGGTGTTCCAGGTGGCTTCAACTGTGAAACAATTATGCAATGTCTTAAGTGATTGCCAAACTCATAACTCAGAAATTCTCATCGATGAAATCATAGGAATTTTATCTTCTTGTTATGATGGTTCTTAACTTCACTCTGAAATCGCTTGAACTTTTCAAACGTTTCAGACTTGTGCTTCATTAAGTAAATATACCTATATCTACTCAAATCGTTAGTGAAGATAAGAAAATAGCGATATCCACCGCACGCTTCAATTCTCATTGGATCACACCCATCAGCATGTATGATTTCCAACAAGTCACTTGCCCGTTTCATTGTACCTGAAAACGGGGTCTTAGTCATCCTGCCCATGAGGCATGGCTCGCATGTGTCAAGCGATTCAAAATCAAGTGACTCCAAACATCCATCGACACGGAGTTTCTTCATGCATCTTACGCCAATATGACCTAAGCGGCAGTGCCATGAGAAAGTGGTACTATCATTATTAACTCTACATCTTTTGGCGTGAACATGTGTATTACCACAACCGAGATTCAATGAACCATTCACATAGGGTGCATGACCATGAAAGGTATTATTCATGTAAACAGAATAACCATTATTCTCTAACTTAAATGAATAACCGTATTGCAATGAACATGATCTAATTATATTCATGCTCAACGTAGACACCTGATAACATTTATCTAGGTTCAATACTAATCCCGAAGGCAGATGGAGCGTGCGATGGTGATCTCATCAACTTTGGAAACACTTCCAACACACATCGTCACCTCGCCCTTAGCCAGTCTCCGTTTAGTCCATAGCTTTTGCTTCAAGTCACCAATAATAGCAACTGAACCGGTATCCAATACCCAGGTGCTACCAGGAGTACTAGTAAGGTACACATTAATAACACGTATATACTTTGTTGAAGTTGCCAGCCTTCTTATCTACCATGCATTTGGGGTAGCTCCGCTACCAGTGATCGTTCCCCTTACAGTAGAAGCACTTAGTCTCGGGTTTGGGTTCAACCTTGGGTTCCTTCACTGGAGCGGCAACTGGTTTGCCATTCATGAAGTTTCCCTTCTAGCCCTTGCCCTTCTCAAAACTAGTGGTCTTGTTAAACCATCAACACTTGATGCTCCTTCTTGATTTCTACCTTTTGTGGTCTTAAGCACCGCGAACAGCTCCGGGATCATCTCCATCCCTTGCATGTCATAGTTCATCATGAAGCTCTAGTAGCTTAGTGATAGTGACTAGAGAACTCTATCAATCACTATCTTATCTGTAAGTTTAACTCCCACTTGATTTAAGTGATTGTAGCACCCAGTCATTCTGAGCACATGCTCACTAGCTGAGCTATTCTCCTCCATCTTGTAGGCAAAGAACTTGTCAGAGGTCTCATACCTCTCAACACGGGCATGAGCCTGAAATCCCAATTTCAGCTCTTGGAACATCTCATATGTCTTATGGCGTTCAAAACTTCATTGGAATCCCGATTCTAAGCCGTAAAGTATGATGCACTAAACTATCAAGTAGTCATCAGGACGTGTCTGTCAGGTGTTCACAACATCCACAGACGACGTTGTAGGGGTTTGCACATCGAGCGGTGCATCAAAGACGTAAGCCTTCTGTGTAGCAGTGAGGACACTCCTTGGACTACGGACCTAGTCCGCATCATTGCTTACAATATCTTTCACTTAATCTTTCTCTAGGAACGTATTGAAACAGGGAGCTACAACGCGAGCTATTGATCTACTACCCTTTTTGCAAAGACAACTTAGACTATTGTTCATGATAAATAAGTTCATCTAATCAAATTTAATGAACTCCCACTCAGATAGACATCCCTCTAGTCATCTAAGTGATACATGATCCGAGTCAACTAGGCCGTGTCCGATCATCATGTGAGATGGACTAGTCATCATCGGTGAACATCTTCATGTTGATCGTATCTTCTATACGACTCATGTTCGACCTTTCGGTCTTCCGTGTTCCGAGGCCATGTCTGTACATGCTAGGCTCGTCAAGTCAACCTAAGTGTATTGCGTGTGTAAATCTGGCTTACACCCGTTGTATGCGAACGTTAGAACCTATCACACCCGATCATCACATGGTGCTTCGGAACAACGGACCTTAGCAACGGTGCACAGTTAGCGGGAACACAATTCTTGAAATTATTGCGAGCGATCATCTTATTTAAGCTACCGTCGTTCTAAGCAAATAAGATGTAAAAACATGATAAACATCACATGCAATCAAATAGTGACATGATATGGCCAATATCATTTTGCTCCTTTTGATCTCCATCTTCGGGGCGCCATGATCATCATCGTCACCGGCATGACACCATGATCTCCATCATCATGATCTCCATCATCGTGTCTTCATGAAGTTGTCTCGTCAACTATTACTTCTACTACTATGGCTAATGGTTTAGCAATAAAGTAAAGTAATTACATGACGTTTATGTTGACACGCAGGTCATAAATAAATTAAGACAGCTCCTATGGCTCCTGCCGGTTGTCATACTCATCGACATGCAAGTCGTGATTCATATTACAAGAACATGATCAATCTCATACATCACATATATCATTCATCACATCCTTTTGGCCATATCACATCACACGGCATATGCTGCAAAAACAAGTTAGACGTCCTCTAATTGTTGTTGCAAATTTTTACGTGGCTGCTATAGGTTTCTTAGCAAGAACGTTTCTTACCTACGCCAAAACCACAACGTGATATGCCAATTTCTATTTACCCTTCATAAGGACACTTTTCATCGAATCCGATCCGACTAAAGTGGGAGAGACAGACATCCGCTAGCCACCTTATGCAACTAGTGCATGTCAGTCTGTGGAACCTGTCTCACGTAAGAGTACGTGTAAGGTCGGTTCGAGCCGCTTCATCCCACAATGTCGCTGAATCAAGATAAGACTAGTAACAGCAAGTAAATTGACAAAATCGACGCCCACAACAACTTGTGTTCTACTCGTGCATAGAAACTACGCATAGACCTAGCTCATGATGCCACTGTTGGGGATCATTGCAGAATTTTAAAATTTTCTACGCATCACCAAGATCAATCTATGGAGTCATCTAGCAACGAGGGAGAGGGGTTATGAAAAACATGCTACTACTAAGTACGTATAGCAGTAGCGTGTGCAGACCAACGCTACTGCTAACCTTTTGCTGTAGCGCCTTATTAGTAGCGCGGCACCCCGCGCTGCTACTAGGCCAAAAACCAGCGCTACTGCTAGGCTTTTCCCTAGTAGTGGTATGTCCAATAGTTTAATTAACAACCATCTATAATGCTTTTCCATGTCATCTAAAAAGTGTTAAATGTTGCTTCCACATTTTGGCTGGTGGTTTTAGTTATCCATGAAAGACTGGTAGCAAAAAATTGGAAAAACATCCACTAAATTCTTCAAGGGACTAGACAATGGATAGTCATTAGCAAAATCATTCGAAATCACACATCGTCTGAGGCTTTGAGCTCTGTTTTAATCTTCCATCCATCGTTGTAGCTCCCAAATCCAGGACGGTTGTGATGGGGTGGATTAGGGATCTTTGGCATCGCCTGAACCGCAGCTCGATTTTCCTAAAACTTCTCCCTGATTTTTCTCGATTTTTTATGTTTTCAGGAAAATATTTGAAACTTAAAATATCAAGAAACATAGCTATGGTGGTGTATAGAATCTTTGGGAAGACCGGTGTATCGAAGTTCGTCAAACCTCTTCTAGGTCAGTCGTAGTTGAAGTACACTCTCTTCTGCAACATATTCATTGTTTAGGGTAGGGGAGAGATGATGTCATGGCAAATATAGTGCTTTTGGAGCACTCTTCCGTTTTGTTTCCCATCCTAGTCTTTTGCGGCACTTCCTGTTTATTTATTTTGTTAGGTCTTGACTTCTCCGCTATGATCTCTCCAGTAGTTCATATAGGAGCTATTGACGTTTCATTCCTATTCGTGGTTATGATGTTCAATATTCAAATAGCAGAGATTCACGAAGAATTAGGTTTATCCAATCGCCTTTAGGGTTTTACTTTATCCAGTTCAATCCAATACTTGTGTGGAGTTTCTTCGCTCCAAATATGATTTTCACATGAGTTGCCCACACAAGTTAGTTACTGCCATCAGTGGGAATTTCGGTTGTTTGTTTTGATCATCTACATAATTTATACAATGATTGCATGAGTTTACAGCAGGTAATAAAAGTGTTAACATTGTACTCGCAGCTTGTAAATTTCTTGAGATTTTATCAGTAATTTTCCCTAATGGCAACTTTATTTTTCTAGTGATTTTATCAGTAATTTTCTATTTACCCATCTACAGTACTAGTTTGGTAGCGATTTCTGGCGTTCGCCCTCTATCATAGGGGCAGTAGGGACTACAGAGCACAGTATTTTACACAACAATTGCATTCACAGCTTGACAAGTGTTAACTGGAATAACGAAAAAAACAAACAAACTGAACAACCCGAATAACAAAATAACCTCCATGGATGTAATTAGTATGGCAGTCATCATCTCCCAAATGTTAGTACATATTCAGAGTACAAGCAGTAAAGCTGTAATAATTGGCAGGGAAAGAATTATACAGTTTAATATAGGGGAGCAAAGACAAGTTGATGTGGTTTAACTAACCGCTCCCTGCAAGCTCGGGAAAGCAGCAGAAAAAAGCCTCACATCACAACAGCATCACTATGATCAGTCCTCGGCCATGAAGTGGTTGAGGCTGTACATGGCGATCCCCACTACCCCGCCGAAGGCCGCGCCCTTGAGCCCGGAGAGGACGGCCGCGAGCGGCCCCCGGCGGATGGAGCAGAGGGCGTTGGCGCCGCCCCAGGCGATGAGCGCGTTGATGGGGTCGTCCTCCTGGTTCGCGTGCTCCATGGCGCAGTGAATGGCTCTGACGGCGCCGAGCCAGGCTGCCCAATGGCCGACGCGAGGCGCGTTCGTGAGGACTCCCTGGGCACCGCCGGCGAGGCGGCGGCCTTTGGCGTTGCGGGCGCCCTTGAGGAAGTAGAAGGCGGAGCCTCCAGCGGCGCCAAGGATGACGACGAGGCCTGCCTTCCCGGCGATGTCCTGTAGCGGCATCTGCTCCGTCGACGTGCCCATCACGGTCGGCATGGGTGCTGTGGCGAAGGTGGGGCGGCGGTGGCTTGAGTTGCAAGTTGGGGACGACGGCACCGCGCGCGACCTATAAATCAGGGACGTGGGGTGGCTCGGGTTTGGAGTTTGGACCCCTCGCGTCTACTGCAAGACATCGATACACGAAAGATTGCGTACGTCCACGGTAGTCGTGGTGGGTTCCAAGTTTTCGCGTTCCGAATAAGATTGGAAACTCCTTGGCTCCATCCGGATGCAAACAGCCCCGAGTCATCCGCCTCCGATGTGCGACACGCGTCATGTGGCCTCCCCACACGCGTAGGGTTAAAAAATTCAACGAAATTTCAGTGAAATTTTTGAAATTTCACATATTTCAGTGGGGTTCGAAACATTTTTACCACTGAAATTTTGATGTAGATTTTAAGATTTCAAAATATATTTAAATTATGTCAGTATTCATTAAAATTAAGTGAAATTTAAAATCTTAAAATCTGAAATAATTTCCGAAATATGCGTAATTTCTGAAATTGGGTATATTTCAGTGAGGTCCAAATTTTTTTTGTTTCCGAAATTTAAAACCTTGCGCGTAGCATCCTTTGATCCTTATACCGAACATCACAAGCTCTCTGGTTCTCTACGACCATCGGTCCATCTCACGAAGTTTTTTCAACCTCATGCAACGACGTGAGCCATGGCGGCGCGCCCGCGGCTAACGGCACGAGCCGCCGGCCGTCTGCGGAGCTCGCCTGTCGTCTGCGGAGCTCGCCTATTGTCATGCCGAGTGGTATGCGTTGTAAGGAACTGCCACAAACGAACACTTGTGCTGCAAGCTCGGGCATCACCGGGATGTTTCGACGACCATGACAAGGCGTGTTCCATGGCTGTGACGTGGCTCCTCACCGTAGCACCGGATGTTGGTATGCTGCAATGACGCTGCAACGGCACTGGCGATGTTGCGAGGAGGGGTGGGATGTTGTGGGGGTGCATTTTCAAGGACCACGGTGATGCTTTGACGACCACAACAAAGCGTGTTCCGACGACGTCGACGGTCATTACTGCTGTGAGGCAGAACGCGGATTTTTAGAGCACGGGCTCCTGGACACCCCCTATCCTCACCGTCTAATGTTGTTTTGAAATCCATGCTACACAACTAACTTACTACATGAAAACTTTCTCTTTTTTGTTTCTTCAAAACAAAACAACAAATGAACTTGAAACTTTCCAGGACAACAAAACATTCTTAGAACAATGTGAGATAAAACTTTCAGATTTTTTTTGTCCAAGAAAACTATAGAAAATGAGATTTTTTTAATTAAAAAATCTCATCTTTAGTATTTATGATGCACGAAAAAATCTGAATGTTTTCCCCCACATTCTAGTAAGAATGTTTTGTGCTGAAAAGTTTGAAGTTCATATGTTAAACTATATGGGAGAAACAAAAAAGAGAAAAAAGTTACATGAATCGCGATGCAGAATTGGATGGCTAGATAAAGGGGTGTCCATGAGCCTAAGCTCCGCAGGATATTTGCCCTGTGAGGCATGCTTGCTTCAACGGCCATGACAGCGAGGCGTGTTTCAACGGCGTTGACAGCCGCAGCCATGCTGCGAGGCGTGCTTCAATAAGATGGTGTGTCGATGCTTCGAAGAGCATGATACATCGCCGCAGTGATGAGGCGTGCTGCAACTGCGTCGACGGTCGCGGCCATGTTGAGTGTTGCGCTTCAATGGTTATGACAATGCTTTGACAACAACGACTCATCGCCGCGGCGACGAGGCATGCCGCGACGGTCGTGGCCATGCTGCCTGCCACGCGCCCACGCTTCAATGGTTGCGACAATGCTTCGATGACCACGACGCATCGCCGCGGCGAAGAGGCATGCTTCAATGGCTGTGGCAATGCTTCGACGACTACAATGACATGGACGATCACAACGATGTGTCAACGCGTGCTTAAACGAACACGGCGATGATGCATGTCGCTACGCTTCGGCATTCTTTGACGACCAGGGCAACGAAGCATGCTGCGATGCAGCTGGCCATGCTGCAATCGCTGCTGTGAGGGTAGGAGCAGTGCTACGACAACCTGCTGCAAAGGTCGATGGCAGGTGAAGCCAATCTTTTGTCGTAAGTGGCACTAATGTTGTAACGAGTGTCGAGGACGCTGTGATGAACAGGCCACCGATACTGGCATGGAGTGGCACTGCTGCCGCAGCCCGCAGGAGACAGAGGCGCTATGGTGCTATGAGCAGGGTGATGGTATGCCCGCTGTGAGTCAAAAGCGAGTAACGCTGCAAGAAGGGAGACTTGGTGTTTGCATGACGTGGTCGCGTCGGAGCGGGGCCAGTGGAAGAGATCAAATGGGTTGGACATGTCGCATCGGACGACTTCAGAGGCGACTTATTATATTTGCATATAGTTGAGTATAATGATTATTAGGAAGTACCCCCTTCGTTTCAAAATACTTGACTTCCATTTGTCAAAAAATAAATATACCTATATACTAAAACATGTGTAGATACATCTATCTTTTGAATAATGAAAGGCATGTATTGTGGAACGGAGGGAGTATAGGATAAACTAGGATTTATTCCTGCTTTGACTTGTACTTCAAGATGACCATGTACTTATATATATACCCATGAGGCTCAAACAATACAACCGTCGATTCCACGCATTTCTCTCTATCCCTTCTAACATGGTATCAGCCTAACTGATCCAACCCTAGCCGTCGCCTGCCGCTTTCACCTTGTGTGCCGCCCCCGGGGCGGTCGACCACCATGACTTCCACCGAGGGCCCCGCCGCCTGTACCAATGGTCCGTCTGCCGGTCGTGTTGACCGGCTGCCCTAGAGAGTCTTTTTCGCGATCTCTTGATCCAGGTTTTTTTTCTTTCTCGCCGGTCGCGTTGATCAGCATTTACTTTTTTGGCTTTCTGATCTAAGATTGGTTTACATCGCCCACCGCTGCCGTCGACCCCGCGCCTCTACTCCGACACCGGTGCGACCACCGGGCCTCCTCCTTTACCCGGCGGCCTCGCGCCAGGCGGCGGCCCATCACCGTCACCGTTCGCGCGCCGGCACCCGTCGTTCTACGCAGGCTATCGCCGCCTGCTTCGACCGAGACTCCTGCATCGCCCACCCGGCGGCCTCGTGCTACCTCTTGAGCACTGCGTTGGATTTCCCCGAAGAGGAGAGGATGATGCAGCAAAGTAGCGTAAGTATTTCCCTCAGTTTTTGAGAACCAAGGTATCAATCCAGTAGGAGGCCACGCGCGAGTCCCTCGTACCTACACAAAATGAATAGCTCAACGCAACCAACGCGATTAGGGGTTGTCAATCCCTTCACGGTCACTTACGAGAGTGAGATCTGATAGAGATGATAGATAATATTTTTGGTATTTTTGATATAAAGATGCAAGGTAAAATAAAAGGCAAAGTAAAAAAGCAAAGCAATAATAAAGTGATTAGAGATTGATATGATGAGAATAGACCCGGGGGCCATAGGTTTCACTAGTGGCTTCTCTCAAGAGCATACGTATTTCTACGGTGGGTGAACAAATTACTGTTGAGCAATTGACAGAATTGAGCATAGTTATGAGAATATCTAGGTATGATCATGTATATAGGCATCACGTCCGAGACAAGTAGACCGACTCCTGCCTGCATCTACTACTATTACTCCACTCATCAACCGCTATCTAGCATGCATCTAGAGTATTAAGTTAATGAAAACAGAATAACGCCTTAAGCAAGATGACATGATGTAGAGGGATAAATTCATGCAATATGATAAAAACCCCATCTTGTTATCCTCGATGGCAACAATACAATACGTGTGTTGCTGCCCCTTCTGTCACTGGGTAAGGACACAGCAAGATTGAACCCAAAGCTAAGCACTTCTCCCATTGCAAGAAAAACCAATCTAGTAGGCCAAACCAAACTAATAATTCGAAGAGACTTGCAAAGATAACCAATCATACATAAAAGAATTCAAAGAAGATTCAAATATTGTTCATAAATAATCTTGATCATAAACCCATAATTCATCGATCTCAACAAACACACCGCAAAAAGAAGATTACATCGAATAGATCTCCACGAGAGAGGGGGGAACATTACATTGAGATCCCAAAAGAGACAAGAAGCCATCTAGCTACTAATTATGGACCCGAAGGTCTGAGGTAAACTACTCACACTTCATCGGAGGGGCTATGGTGATGATGTAGAAGCCCTCCGTGATCGATTCCCCTTTCGGCGGAGCTCCGGAACAGGCCCCAAGATGGGATCGCGTGGGTACAGAAGGTTGCGGCGGTGGAATTAGGTTTTTGGCTCCGTATCTGATCGTTTGGGGGGTACATAGGTATATATAGGAGGAAGGAGTACATCGGTGGAGCTTCGAGGGGCCCACGAGGCGGGGCGCGCCCTCCACCCTCGTGACCGCCTCCCTTCTTTCTTGACGGAGGGTCCAAGTCTCCTGGATCATATCTGATGAGAAAATCACGTTCCCGAAGGTTTCATTCCGTTTGGACTCCGTTTGATATTCCGTTTCTTAGAAAGACTGAAATAGGCAAAAAAACAGCAATTCTGGGTTGGGCCTCCGGTTAATAGGTTAGTCCCAAAAGTAATACAAAAGTGGAAAATAAAGCCCAATATGGTCCAAAATAGTAGATAATATAGCATGGAGCAATCAAAAATTATAGATACGTTGGAGACGTATCAGGCATCCCCAAGCTTAATTCCTGCTTGTCCTCGAATAGGTGAATGATAAAAAGAGAATTTTTTATGCGGAGTGCTACTTGGCATAATTTCAGTGTAACTCTTCTTAATTGTGGTATGAATATTTAGATCCGAAAGATTCAAGACAAAAGTTCATATTGACATAAAAATAATAATACTTCAAGCATACTAACAAAGCAATTATGTCTTCTCAAAATAACATGGCCAAAGAAAGTTATCCCTACAAAATCATATGGTCTGGCTATGCTCTATCTTCACCACACAAAGTATTTAAATCATGCACAACCCCGATGACAAGCCAAGCAACTGTTTCATACTTTAACATTTTTAAAACTTTTTCAATCTTCACGCAATACATGAGCGTGAGCCATGGATATAGCATTATATGTGGAATAGAATAGTGGTTGTGGAGAAGACAAAAAGAAGGGAAGATAGTCTCACATCAACTAGGCGTATCAATGGGCTATGGAGATGCCCATCAATAGATATCAATGTGAGTGAGTAGGGATTGCCATGCAACGGATGCACTAGAGCTATAAGTACATGAAAGCTCATCAAAAGAAACTAAGTGGGTGCGCATCCAACTCGCTTGCTCACGAAGACCTAGGGCATTTTGAGGAAGCCCATCATTGGAATATACAAGCCAAGTTCTATAATGAAAATTCCCACTAGTATATGAAAGTGACAAAATGAAAGACTCTCTATCATGAAGATCATGGTGCTACTTTGAAGCACAAGTGTGGTAAAAGGATAGTAACATTGTCCCTTCTCTCTTTTTCTCTCATTTTTTTTATTTGGGCCTTTTTTTTCTTTTTTATGGCCTCTTTTCTTTTTTTTCGTCCGGAGTCTCATCCCGATTTGTGGGGGAATCATAGTCTCCATCATCCTTTCCTCACTTGGGACAATGCTCTAAAAATGATGATCATCACACTTTTATTTTTCTTACAACTCAACAATTACAACTCAATACTTAGAACAAAATATGACTCTATGTGAATGCCTCCGGCGGTGTACCGGGATATGCAATGAATCAAGAGTGACATGTATGAAAGAATTATGAATGATGGCTTTGCCACAAATACGATGTCAACTACATGATCATGCTAGCAATATGACAATAATGGAGCGTGTCGTAATAAACGGAACGGTGGAAAGTTGCATGGCAATATATCTCGGAATGGCTATGGAAATGCCATGATAGGTAGGTATGGTGGCTGTTTTGAGTAAGGTATATGGTGGGTATATGATACCGGCGAAAGATGCACGGTATTAGAGAGGCTAGCAATGGTGGAAGGAAGAAAGAGTGCATATAATCCATGGACTCAACATTAGTCATAAAGAACTCATATACTTATTGCAAATATCTAGAAGTTATCAAAGCAAAGTATTACGCGCATGCTCCTAGGGGGGTAGATTGATAGGAAAAGACCATCACTCGTCCCCGACCGCCACTTATAAGGAAGACAATCAATAAATAAATCATGCTCCGACTTCATCACATAACGGTTCACCATACGTGCATGCTACGGGAATCAAAAACTTTAACACAAGTATTTCTCAAATTCACAACTACTCAACTAGCATGACTCTAATATCACCATCTTCATATCTCAAAACAATTATCAAGCATCAAACTTTTCTTAATATTCAACGCACTCAAAAGAAAGTTTTACAAATCTTGAATACCAAGCATATTAAAAATTTTAAGTAATTACCATGCTATTTAAGACTCTCAAAATAATCTAAGTGAAGCATGAGAGATCAATAGTTTCTATAAAACAAATCCACCACCGTTCTCTAAAAAGATCTAAGTGAAGCACATAGAGCAAAACTATAAAGCTCAAAAGATATAAGTGAAGCATATAGAGTATTCTAACAAATTCCAATTCATGTATGGCTCTCTCAAAAGGTGTGTACATCAAGTATGATTGTGGTAAACTAAAAAGTAAAGACTCAAATCATACAAGACGCTCCAAGCAAAACACATATCATGTGGTGAATAAAAGTATAGCTCCAAGTAAAATTACCGATGGAAGTAGACGAAAGAGGGGATGCCTTCCGGGGCATCCCCAAGCTTTGAATTTTTTGTGTCCTTGGATTATCTTGGGTGTGACATGGGCATCCCCAAGCTTAGTCTCTTGCCACTCCTTGTTCCATAATCCATCAAAAAGATTTCACCCAAAACTTGAAAACTTCACAACACAAAACTCAACAGAAATCTCGTAAGCTCCGATAGCGAAAGAAAACAAAAGACCACTTCAAGGTAATGTAATGAACTCATTCCTTATTTGTATTGGTGTTAAACCTACTGTATTACAACTTCTCTATGGATTATAAACTATTTTACTAGCCATAGATTCATCAAAATAAGCAAACAACATACGAAAAACAGAATCTGTCAAAAACAGAACAGTCTGTAGTAATCTGTAACTAACGCAAACTTATGGAACTCCAACAAATCAGCCAAAATAGGACGACCTCGACAATTTGTTTATTGATCAGAAGCAATTGGAATCACTATTTTATCACGTTCTGGTGATTTTTAACAATTGTTTCTGTGGACAGAAAGTTTCTGGAAATTACAGCAAGATCAAATAATTATCATCCAAGAAGATCCTATAGGTTTAACTTGGCACAAACACTAATTAAAAGATAAAACCACATCTAAACAGAAGGTAGATGGATTACTTATTCCTAAACAGAAACAAAAAATAAAAAAATAAAATTGGGTTGCCTCCCAACAAGCGCTATTGTTTAATGCCCCTAGCTAGGCATAAAAGCAAGGATAGATTTATTTATTGCCATCTTTGGTAGGCAATCCATAAGTGGCTCTCATGATAGATTCATATGGTAATTTTATTTTCTTTCTAGGAAAGTGTTCCATGCCCTTCTTTAATGGAAATTGGAATCTAATATTCCCTTCCTTCATATCAATAATCGCACCAATCGTTCTAAGGAAAGGTCTACCAAGAATAATAGGGCAAGAAGGATTGCAATCTATATCAAGAACGATAAAATCTACGGGCACATAATTCCTATTTGCAATAATAAGAACATCATTAATTCTTCCCATAGGTTTTTTAATAGTGGAATCCGCAAGATGCAAATTTAGAGAGCAATCATCAAAATCACGGAAATCTAGCAAATCACACAAAGTTTTGGGAATAGTGGAAACACTAGCACCCAAATCACATAAAGCATAAAATTCATGATCCTTAATCTTAATTTTAATAGTTGGTTTCCACTCATCATAAAGTTTTCTAGGGATAGAAACTTCCAACTCAAGTTTTTCTTCATAAGATTGCATCAAGGCATCAACGATATGTTTAGTAAATGCTTTATTTTGACTATAAGCATGAGGAGAATTTAGCATGGATTGCAACAAGGAAATACAATCAATTAAAGAGCAACTTTCATAATTAAATTCCTTGAAATCCAATATAGTGGGTTTAGCAACATCTAGGGTTTTATTCTTTTCAATCCCACTTTTATTAATTTCATCATCAAGATCTAAAAACTCCAAATTTTTGGGACGCCTTCTAGGTAAAGGTGGATCATATTCAGTTTCATCAAGATTAATATTGCAAAACAAAGATTTAATATGGGACACATCAATAGCTTTTAGATCTTCATCTTGATTTTCATAGGAACTGGAAGAACACGCTTTAATAAAGGCATCTTTCGTAGCACGCATCCTAGCGATTCTTTGCTTGCACTCATCAATGGAAATTCTCATCGCTTTGAGAGACTCATTGATATCATGCTTAGGAGGAATAGATCTAAGCTTTAAAGAATAAACATCAAGAGAAATTCTATCAACGTTCCTAGCCAATTCATCAACTTTAAGTAATTTCTCTTCAAGCAAAGCATTAAAATTCTTTTGCGAATTCATAAACTCCTTAACACTAGTCTCAAATTCAAAGGGCATCTTATGAAAATTTCCATAATAGTTGTTGTAGGAATTTCCATAATTATTAGAAGGATCACTAGGATAAGGCCTAAGATTAAAATTCCCTCTATACCTGTTGTTACCAAAATTATTCCTACCAACAAAATTCACATCCATAGATTCATTATTGTTCTCAATCAAAGTAGACAAAGGCGTATCATTAGGATCAGAAAAAACACTCTTAGTAGCAAATAATTTCATAAGTTCATCCATCTTTCCACTCAAAACGTTAATTTCTTCTATCGCATGCACTTTTTTATTAGTCGGTCTTTCAGTGTGCCATTGAGAATAATTAAACATAATATTATCTAGGAGTTTAGTAGCATCTCCTAAAGTGATTTCCATAAAAGTGCCTCCCGCGGCCGAATCTAAAAGATTTCTAGAAGCAAAATTCAATCCGGCATAAAATTTTTGTATAATCATCCACAAATTCAAACCATGAGTAGGGAAATTATGTAACATTAATTTCATTCTCTCCCAAGCTTGTGCAACGTGTTCATGATCAAGTTGCTTAAAATTCATAATATCGTTTCTAAGAGAGATGATCTTAGCGGAAGGAAAATACTTAGAGATAAAAGCATCTTTGCACTTGTTCCAAGAATCAATACTATTTTTAGGCAAAGACGAAAACCAAGCTTTAGCACGATCTCTAAGCGAAAAAGGAAATAGCTTCAATTTAACAATATCATTATCAACATCTTTCTTATTTTGCATATCACATAAATCAACGAAGCTATTTAGATGAGTAGCGGCATCTTCACTAGGAAGGCCGGCGAATTGATCTTTCATAACAAGATTCAACAAAGCAGTATTGATTTCACAAGATTCAGTATTGGCAAGAGGAGCAATCGGAGTGCTAAGGAAATCCTTATTGTTGGTATTGGTATAGTCACACAATTTGGTATTATCTTGAGCCATCGCGACAAGCAAGCAATCCAACACACGAGTAAACAAAAAGCAAGCGAGAAAAAGGCAAATGGAAAAGAGAGGGCGAATAAAACGGCAAGGGTGAAGTGGGGGAGAGGAAAATAAGAGGCAAATTGCAAATAATGTAATGCGAGAGATAGGGATTGTGATGGGTACTTGGTATGTTGACTTTTGCGTAGACCTCCCCGGCAACGGCGCCAGAAATTCTTCTTGCTACCTCTTGAGAACTGCATTGGATTTCCCCGAAGAGGAGAGGATGATACAGCAAAGTAGCGTAAGTATTTCCCTCAGTTTTTGAGAACCAAGGTATCAATCCAGTAGGAGGCCACGCGCGAGTCCCTCGTACCTACACAAAACGAATAGCTCAACGCAACCAACGCGATTAGGGGTTGTCAATCCCTTCACGCACTTACGAGAGTGAGATCTGATAGAGATAATAGATAATATTTTTGGTATTTTTGATATAAAGATGCAAGGTAAAATAAAAGGCAAAGTAAAACGCAAAAGCAATAATAAAGTGATTGGAGGTTGATATGATGAGAATAGACCCGGGGGCCATAAGTTTCACTAGTGGCTTCTCTCAAGAGCATAAGTATTTCTACGGTGGGTGAACAAATTACTGTTGAGCAATTGACAGAATTGAGCATAGTTATGAGAATATCTAGGTATGATCATGTATATAGGTATCACATCCGAGACAAGTACACCGACTCCTGCCTGCATCTACTACTATTACTCCACTCATCGACCGCTATCCAGCATGCATCTAGAGTATTAAGTTAGCGAAAACAGAGTAACGCCTTAAGCAAGATGACATGATATAGAGGGATAAATTCATGCAATATGATAAAAACCCATCTTGTTGTCCTCGATGGCAACAATACAATATGTGCCTTGCTTCCCCTTTTGTCACTGGGTAAGGACACCCCAAGATTGAACCCAAAGCTAAGCACTTCTCCCATTGCAAGAAAAACCAATCTCGTAGGCCAAACCAAACTGATAATTCGAAGAGACTTGCAAAGATAACCAATCATACATAAAAGAATTCAGAGAAGATTCAAATATTGTTCATAAATAATCTTGATCATAAACCCACAATTCATCGGTCTCAACAAACACACCGCAAAAATAAGATTACATCGAATAGACACTAGTAGAAAAGGGTCAAATGTGAAGCACATTAGTGCCGGTTTGTAACAAAACCGGCACTAATGTGATCAATAGTACCGGTTCGTGGCGGCGATCAATAGTACAAGTTCATTGCTAACCTTTAGTACCGGTTCATGCCACGAACCGGTACTAAAGAGGCTGTGGCAGCCTGCGGTCAGGCTATGGCCCCACCATCATCATTTAGTGTCGGTTCGTACCACGAACCGGTGCTAATGAGGTTATGGCAAGCTATTTTAATTTTAGTCCCACCTCGCTCCCCTAACAAGGCTTTTACCACCTTAAATATGTTACTTCTCAAACTATCACAAGCACTTGGTCTT
This sequence comes from Triticum dicoccoides, assembly GCF_002162155.2. Taxonomy (NCBI): domain Eukaryota; kingdom Viridiplantae; phylum Streptophyta; class Magnoliopsida; order Poales; family Poaceae; genus Triticum; species Triticum dicoccoides. The sequence continues at coordinate 47,752,259 of NC_041382.1, forward strand.
CATTAAACTCTATGTGTAGAATTTGTGGCCGCAATATGAGTCTTCACCGGTTTACAAATCGTTGAGGACTCATATTGACAATTCAGATTGTACACAAAAATACCATTGATGATCAAAGTATTTTTTATGTATAAGATCATATTGACAATTCAGACTGTAAAGAAATATAAGATCATGATCTAAATGCTCTTATATTTTTTGCGTTCAGTATGTACCATTCAAAGCGACGCCATCAACTTTCAACCATTTCTGCCTTCATTTGCTTTTCATGCATTTAATGATTTGTTTTGAGAGCTAAATGACCTGGAAATTGAAAAGCACTATAAATGAACTCTGAAAAAGTTGAAACTTAGCATGGTATCATCATTTCACCCACATAGCATGTGCAAAAAAGTAGAGAGGGTTACGGCAAAAACTGGATGCACTTCGTTTACAAACTGGACAATCTCTTTCGAAGTATTCGGGTTTCTGACGAAATTAAACTCATCTGTTACAAAGGCATTTCATTTTTTTAAACTTATTACAACTCCAGACTTTTTGTGCATTCAGTATGCACCATTCAAAGCGACGCCATCAACTTTCAACCATTTTTGCCTTCATTTGCTATTTTTCATGCATTTAATGATTTGTTTTGAGCTAAATGACCCTGAAATTGAAAAGCACTACAAAATGAGATACATTAGTCCCGGTTTGAATTTGAGCCAGCACTAATGTGTCCATTAGTGCCGGTTCCAACTGCTAGGCGGAAGGAGCTCTTTAGTACCGGTTCGTGGCGAACCTTTAGCACCGGTTCGTGCCACGAACTAGTACTAATGAGGTTGTGTCAGGTCAGGCTGGGGGCCCACGAGCACCTTTAGTACCGGTTCATGGCATGAACCAGTACTACAGTTTCTTAGTAAGCTGTTTTTTAGTCCCACCTCACGAAGAGAGAGGGACTAGGAGCGGTTTATAAGCCCTGAGTGCAGAGACGATGAAGAAGAGGCTCAATGCTCACGTTGCTTAGCTTCAAGTCTTGAGGAATATGGTAGACTGCACGGAGCTATGTGCAATGCAGTTTACACTATTCCGAAAGGCTTGAAGCTAATTAACGAGCATTGCACCTCTTTTTTATTTTTAATAACTTATTACAACTCCGGACTTCTTCTGTTACGGCAAAAACTGGATGCACTTTGTGTACAAACTGGACAATCTCTTTCAAATAAATGAATAGAAGAAAAGAAATAAAGCAGAAAAGAAAAAATGCAGAAAAGAAAAAATAGCAGAAAAGAAATAAACTATAGCAGAAAAGAAATAAACTATAGCAGAAAAGAACAAAACTATATAAAAAAACTACACATAAATAAATAGAAGAAAAGAAATATAGCAGAAAAGAAAAAAACTACTCAGAAATAAATAAAAGAAAAAATAAAACAGAAAAGAAAAAAACTATATGAAAAAATTTGGGGCGCTGTCCTGTGGGCCTGCTAGACCACAGGCGTGGAATTTCAGGCCCACGAGGCCCAGCAGACTCACAGGACAGCGCGCCATAGTTTGGCCCAGAAGCCTGCTTTATAGAGGAGTTCAAAAGGGCAGCCGCGGCTGGGTTTATAAACTAGTGCAGCTGCCCTTCGCCCGGCGAGGTGGGACTAAACTTTGTGGTGGCAGCGCACCACGTTTAGTACCGGTTGGTGGCTCCAACCGGTACTAAAGGGTCACCTTTAGTGCCGGTTGGAGTCACCAACCGGTACTAATGGCCTGCTCTTCCCGCCTCTTGGCCTGCCAAAGTTGGCCTTTAGTACCGGTTGGTGGCTCCAACCGATACTAAAGGCCTCTCCTATATATACAGCACTTGTGAAAATTTTTAGTTAGTTCCTTTGTTCGTCTTCGTCGCCGCGCGCCCCTGTCCCCGTCGCCGTCGTCGCGCCCCGGCCGTCCCCAAAGTCGCGCGCGCCCCGGCCATCCCAGTCCTCGCCGTCGCGCGCGCCCGGCCGTCCCCGTCCCCGTCGTCGCGTGCGGCGCCCCTGCCGTCCCCGCCTCGGTTGCGCCGTCCCCGTCGTCGCCCCCGTCGCGCCGTCTCCGTCGTCGCCGTCTCGCGCCGCCGCCCGTACGCCGCCGCCCCCACTCGTACGTACACACACACACACACACAATTTTTTTACTTATTTTCTGTTTTCTATTTTTTAGATTAATGCATGTCAAATTGTTAATTAGATGAATTACCTAGATAAGAATGTTAGATTAATGTGAAATGTTAGATATGAATTAGATAGAAAAGTTAAATATTAATATGTCAATTGTTAGATGAATTAGCTATAGATATTAATTATAGGTATATGAGATTTGAACTAGTTGAATTAATATAACTAGTTTATTTTTAATAAATGCTTAGTTGAATTAATTAGTTGAATTAATAGAACTAGTTGAATTAGTTGAAATAATAGAACTAGTAATGTTTCACCTATATATAGAACTTAACTAGCTAGATGTTAATGTTAATGTTTCACCTATATATAGAACTTAACTAGTTATATATTTTTAGTTTATATAAATGTTTAGTTTATATAAATGATAGATTAATGTCAAATGTTAGATGAATATTAGAATTAGCTAGATATTAATTAATGTTAGATACTAAGTGTTTAATGTTTCACCTATATGAACATATGAAATGTCGTCTGACGATGAAAAAGATTTCATTATGTGCGAACACTGTGAAGACCAACGCGGCCTGTGCGACAGAAATTTCCTTGTTGATAATAGACGCTTCAGCATCAAGCTGGATGAGACATTCGAAGTGGATACAGTAAGTTATAACGGCAAGTATTTTTTTCGTAATAAAGCATGACTTATGCTTCATTTGCTTGAACTTATAATTTTAAATTTTCACTATTCTACTAGCGCATCCCCTGCCATGCTCGAATTTTTGTCTTGGGTAAGATAGGTTTCAGTGCGATGAATGATATGGAGGTAAAAAGAGTTTACTTGAAGACCGAGCATGGGTATACTTTCAACGTCAAATTATACAATGCAGACACATACACCCATTTTGAATGCAAAACTTGGCAAGCACTATGCAAGGCTTGTGCATTTGAGCCTGATATGGTTACCACCTTTGATATTCGTCCGGAAGATGATATTGAAGGTAATAGAGACATCTGGGTCGATGTGTAGACGCCTCCAGTTCTACCATTATGTGAGCTTTTCTCAATCATGTTTATGTCTTTGATATTGTTTATTCAAAAATAGGTGACAACTAATTTCTAGTGTCAGCTTATTTCGGTTCAATCAAACATGTCCGGCGCTTGGTAGACAGGACCTACTACTCTCCTGGGGCTGAACTAAACTGCGAGGAGATAAGTCATTATGTTTCATGGCTTGAGGATCTTCATACTGTCAAGACAAATTTTTCTTCCTGCACTTAGAAATGTTAGTACTCAAAACGTGCGACCAATAGTGATCGTATTGAACTACGGTCACATCTATAATGGAAAGATGGTAAGATTTTTACTATTTGTCCTTAATGCATCTTTTGCATACATTATTTTTGAAGCTAAACTTTCATTGCTAAGTATATTAATTATTATATGATGTTCTTCAACAGGGACTCCCGATGACAGTTCTGCCTTAGTGGATCGAGACAAAAGGTCGCATGTCAACGGTTAGCTTACGACCAAGACATCCTACATTGCACATGAGTGCATTCAGGATTTCTGAAAGCGATGAATGCTTAATAGTGAAAGATTGGAGCAAAATTGTTAACGATCCCAGAGAAGTACTAGGGGGCAGCAAGGAGAAGCGCACCCCATGATTAGGAGACAGATTCATCTGCATGCTCCAGTATGATGAATTAGGAGAGCTATACATGTTCTATGCTATTTTATCTGAGAGGGAGCAGCAGGAGTGATTTAACTAGTTCATAATCTTAGTACTTGTCCTCTCATGTCCGTATTCTCGTCCTGAACTTAATTAATCTTTGCTTGTGAACGCTTATAATATCACGACCATGTTGAACACGATGATATCTTTGCTTCTGTTACAAGTGAATGTTTCTTCTTTAAGCTAGTGTTGGTGGTGAGATTAGATGGCGGTAATGACTATGATGATTAAATAGTGGTAATGACGACTACGATGATCTTTAGCTAACTAGCTAGTATATACTGTTGTTGGTGATGATATGATGCAAGAGTTTATTTATATATTAATATGTGATTGATGATGATGAGTTATTATATATATATCATTTATGAAATAAACCGCAAATTAGTTTGAACTGGATGGATCCTAGCTAAGTGATCAAGTATATATATATGCCATATCCATATTACTTGATCACTTAGGTGATCAAGTAATATATATATGGATATATATGGCATATACTTGATCACTCAGCTAGCTATAGGATCCACATATTATAACGTAAAACAATCCTAAATTAAATTGATAACACAAATTTAAAGGAAAAATAAAAAATAAAACCAAAACCCACAAACATTTAGTATCGGTTGGTACTAATGATCTACCGCGCCCGTGGCCTGGCTCGTGCCACGTGGTTGCACTTTAGCGCCGGTTCGTGCTGAACCAGTACTAAAGGGGGGGGCCTTTAGTGCCCACCCTTTCGTGCTGGTTATGGAACCGGCACTAAAGGCCTTTACGAATCGGGACTAAAGCCCGGTTCTGCACTAGTGAGATCTGTTGGGGAACGTAGCAGAAATTCAAAATTTTCCTACGTGTCACCAAGATCTATCTATGGAGAAACTAGCAACGAGGGGAAGGAGAGCATCTACATACCCTTGTAGATCTCTAAGCGGAAGCGTTCAAGTGAACGGGGTTGATGGAGTCGTACTCGTCGTGATTCAAATCACCGATGATCCTAGTGCCGAACGGACGGCACCTCCGCGTTCAACACACGTACAGCCCGGTGACGTCTCCCACGCCTTGATCCAGCAAGGAGAGAGGGATAGGTTGAGGAAGACTCCATCCAACAGCAGCACAACGGAGTGGTGGTGGTGAAGGAGCGTGGCAATCCAGCAGGGCTTCGCCAAGCACCATGGGAGAGGAGGAGTAGGGAGAGAGGTAGGGCTGCGCCAGAACTTCGTGTGAAGCTCCCATGCGTCTCCCCACTATGTATAGGGGTGGAGGGGCTGGTTTCTTGCCCTCCAAGTCCATTGGGGCGTTGGCCAAGGTGGGAGGAAAGAAATCCCATCATTTCCTTCCCCACCGATTGTTATCCCCCCTTTTTAGGGATCTTGATCTTATCCCTTCGGGATATGATCTTATTCCTTCTAAGGGGGGATCTTGGTGCGCCTTGACCAGGGGTGTGGGGCCTTTCCCCCACTACCCACGTTCATGTGGGTCCCCCCATGTAGGTGGGCCCCACTCCGGAACCTTCTAGAACCTTCCCGGTACAATACCGAAAAATCCCGAACATTTTCCGGTGGCCAAAATAGGACTTCCCATATATAAATCTTTACCTCCGGACCATTCCGGAACTCCTCGTGACGTCCGGGATCTCATCCGGGACTCCGAACAACATTCGGTAACCACATACAAGCTTCCTTTATAACCCTAGCGTCATCGAACCTTAAGTGTGTAGACCCTACGGGTTCGGGAGATATGTAGACATGACCGAGACGTTCTCTGGTCAATAACCAACAGCGGGATCTGGATACCCATGATGGCTCCCACATGTTCCACGATGATCTCATCGGATGAACCACAATGTCAAGGACTTAATCAATCCCGTATTCAATTCCCTTTGTCTATCGGTATGTTACTTGCCCGAGACTCGATCGTCGGTATCCAATACCTTGTTCAATCTCGTTACCGGCAAGTCACTTTACTCGTTCCGTAACACATCATCCCGTGATCAACTCCTTGGTCACATTGCGCATATGATGATGTCCTACCGAGTGGGCCCAGAGATACCTCTCCGTTTACACGGAGTGACAAATCCCAGTCTCGATCCGCATAAAACAATAGATACTTTCGGAGATACCTGTAGTGCACCTTTATAGTCACCCAGTTATGTTGTGACGTTTGATACACCCAAAGCACTCCTACGGTATCCAGGAGTTACACGCTCTCATGGTCGAAGGAAGAGATACTTGACATTGGCAAAGCTCTAGCAAATGAACTACACGATCTTTGTGCTAGGCTTAGGATTGGGTCTTGTCCATCACATCATTCTCCTAATGATGTGATCCCGTTATCAACGACATACAATGTCCATAGCCAGGAAACCATGACTATCTGTTGATCACAACGAGCTAGTCAACTAGAGGCTCACTAGGGACATATTGTGGTCTATGTATTCACACGTGTATTACGATTTCCGGATAATACAGTTATAGCATGAATAAAAGACTATTATCATGAACAAAGAAATATAATAATAACACTTTTATTATTGCCTCTAGGGCATATTTCCAACAGTCTCCCACTTGCACTAGAGTCAATAATCCAGTTCACATCGCCATGTGATTAACACTCACAGATCACATCACCATGTGACTAATACCCAAGAGTTTACTAGAGTCAGTAGTCTAGTTCACATCACTATGTGATTAACACTCAATGAGTTTTATGTTTGATCATGTTGCTTGTGAGAGAGGTTTTAGTCAACGGGTCTGAACCTTTCAGATCCGTGTGTGCTTTACAAATCTCTATGTCATCTCCTAGATGCAGCTACCACGCTCTATTTGGAGCTGTTCCAAATAACTGTTCTACTTGGAGCTATTCTAAATTGTTGCCCCATTGTACGTATCCGGTATCTCTACTTAGAGCTATCCGGATAGGTGTTAAGCTTGCATCGACGTAACCTTTACGACGAACTCTTTTACCACCTCCATAATCGAGAAAATTCCTTAGTCCACTAGTTACTAAGGATAACTTTGACCGCTGTCCTGTGAGCCATTCTTGGATCACTCTTGTACCCCTTTACTGACTCATGGCAAGGCACACTTCAGGTGCGGTACACAGCATAGCATACTGAAGAGCCTACGTTTTAAGCATAGGGGACGACCTTCGTCCTTTCTCTCTATTCTGCCGTGGTCGAGCTTTAAGTCTTAACTTCATACCTTACAACTCAGGCAAGAACTCCTTCTTTGACTGGTCCATCTTGAACACCTTCAAGATCATGTCAAGGTATGTGCTCATTTGAAAGTACTATTAAGCGTTTTGATCTATCCTTATAGATCTTGATGCTCAATGTTCAAGTAGCTTAATCCAGGTTTTCTATTGAAAAACACTTTCCAAATAACCCTATATGCTTTCTAGAAATTCTACGTCATTTCTGATCCATAACAATATGTCAACAACATATACTTATCAGAAATTCTATAGTGCTCCCACTCACTTCTTTGGAAATACAAGTTTCTCATAAACTTTGTACAAACCCAAAATCTTTGATCACCATCAAAGCATACATTCCAACTCCGAGATGCTCACTCCAGTCCTTAGAAGGATTGCTGGAGCTTTGCATACTTATTAGCATCTTTTGGGATTGACAAAACCTTCCGGTTGTATCACATACAACCTTTCCTCAAGTATAACGTCGAGGAAACAATGTTTTGACATCCTATCTGCAAGATTTCATCAATCATGCAGTAACTGCTAATCCAATTCCAACAGACTCTTAGCATCGCTACGAGTGAGAAAACCTCACCGTAATCAACTCCTTGAACTTGTCGGAAAATATCTTAACGACAAGTCGAGCTTTCTTAATGGTAATTCTTACCATCATTGTCTGTCTTCCTTTTAAAATCCATCCGTACCCAATGGCCTTACGACCATCAAGTATTTCTTCCAAAGTCATGGATCCGTTCTCGGATTTTATGGCCTCGAGACATTTATCGGAATCCGGGCCCACCATCGCTTCTCCATAGCTCGTAGGTTCATTGTTGTCCAGCAACATGACTTCCAAGACAGGATTACGTACCACTCTGAAGTAGTACGTATCCTTGTCATCCCACGAGGTTTGGTAGTGACTTGATCCGAAGTTTCATGATCAATATCATAAGCTTCCACTTCAATTGGTGTAGGTGCCATAGGAACAACTTCCTGTGCCCTGCCACACACTAGTTGAAGAGACGGTTCAATAACCTCATCAAGTTTCCACCATCCTCCCACTCAATTCTTTCGAGAGAAACTTTTCCTCGAGAAAGGACCTGATTCTAGAAACAATCCCTTATTGCTTTCGGATCTGAGACAGGAGGTATACCCAACTGTTTTGGGTGTCCTATGAAGATGCATTTTATCCGCTTTGGGTTCGAGCTTATCAATCCTGAAACTTTTCCACATAAGCGTCGCAGCCCCAAACCTTTGATAAACGACAACTTAGGTTTCTCTAAACCATAATTCATACGGTGTCATCTCAACGGAATTACGTGGTGCCCTATTTAAAGTGAATGTGGTTGTCTCTAATGCCTAACCCATGGACAATAGTGGTAATTCGATAAGAGACATCATGGTACGCACCATATCCAATAGGGTGTAACTATGATGTTCGGACACACCATCAAACTATGGTGTTCCAGGCGGTATTTAATTGTGAAACAATTTCCACAATGTCTTAATTGTGTGCCAAAACTTGTAACTCAGATATTCATCTCTATGATCATATCATAGACATTTTATCCTCTTGTCACAATGATCTTCTACTTCACTCTGAAATTACTTGAACCATTCAATAATTCAGACTTGTGTTTCATCAAGTAAATATATTCAACATCTACTCGAATCATCTGTGAAGTAAGAACATAACGATATTCACTGCATGCCTCAGCACTCATTGGACTACACACATCAAAATGTGTTACTTCCAACAAGTTGCTATCTTGTTCCATCTTATTGAAAGCCGAGGCTTTTCAGTCATCTTGCCTATGTGGTATGATTTGCATATCTCAAGTGATTCAAAATCAATTGAGTCCAAACGGTCCATTTGCATGGCGTTTCTTCATGCATATACACCAATAGACATGGTTCGCATGTCTCACACTTTTCAAAAACGAGTGAGTCCAAAGATCCATCAACATGTAGCTTCTTCATGCGTTTTATACCAATATGACTTACATGGCAGTGCCACAAGTAAGTGGTACTATCATTACTATCTTATATCTTTTGGCATGAAAATGTGTATCACTACGATCGAGATTCAATGAACCATTCATTTTAGGTGTAAGACCATTGAAAGTATTATTTAAATAAACAGAGTAACCATTATTCTCCTTAAATGAATAACCGTATTGCGATAGACATAATCCAATCATGTCTATGCTCAACGCAAACACCAATCTCGATGGTAGAGGGAGCGTGTGATGCTTGATCATATCAACATTGGAAACACTTCCAACACATATCGTCATCTCACCTTTAGCTAGTCTCCGTTTATTCCGTAGCTTTTATTTCGAGTTACTAACACTTAGCAACCGAACCGGTATCTAATACCCTGGTGCTACTAGGAGTACTAGTAAAGTACACATCAACACAATGTATATCCAATATACTTCTATCGACTTTGCCAGCCTTCTCATCTACCAAGTATCTAGGGTAATTCTGCTCCAGTGGTTGTTCCCCTTATCACAGAAGCACTTAGTCTCGGGTTTGGGTTCAACCTCGGGTTTCTTCACTGGTGCAGCAGCTGATTTTCCGTTTCATGAAGCATCCCTTCTTGCCCTTGCCCTTCTTGAAACTAGTGGTTTCACCAACCATCAACAATTGATGCTCCTTCTTGATTTCTACTTTCGTGGTGTCAAACATCACGAATATCTTAAGGATCATCATATCTATCCCTGATTTGTTATAGTTCATCACAAAGCTCTAGCAGCTTGGTGGTAATGACTTTGGAAAAACATCACTATCTCATCTGGAAGATCAACTCCCACTCGATTCAAGTGATTGTTGCACTCAGACAATCTGAGCACAAGCTCAACGATTGAGCTTTTCTCCCTTAGTTTGCAGGTTAAGAAAATCGTCGGAGGTCTTATACCTCTTGACGTGGGCACGAGCCTGAAATCCCAATTTCAGCCCTCGAAACATCTCATATGTTCCGCGATGTTTCGAAAAACGTCTTTGGTGCCTTAATTCCAAACCGTTTAACTGAACTATCACGTAGTTATCAAAACGTGTATGTCCGATGTTCACAACATCCACAAACGACGTTTGGGGTTCAGCACACTGAGCGGTGCATTAAGGACATGAGCTTTCTAGTGTCCGCATAATCGCTACTGTCAACTTTCAACTATATTTTCTCTAGGAACATATCTAAAACAGTAGAACTAAAGCGCGAGCTACGACATAATTTGCAAAAAGGTCTTTTGACTATGTTCAAGATAATTAAGTTCATCTTATGAACTCCCACTTAGATAGACATCCCTCTGGTCATCTAAGTGATCACATGATCCGAGTCAACTAGGCCGTGTCCGATCATCACGTGAGACGGACTAGTCATCATCGGTGAACATCTTCATGTTGATCGTATATACTATACGACTCATGCTCGACCTTTCGGTCTCCGTGTTCCGAGGCCATGTCTGCACATGCTAGGCTCGTCAAGTTAACCCTAAGTGTTTTTGCTGTGTAAAACTGTCTTACACCCGTTGTATGTGAACGTAAGAATCCATCACACCCGATCATCACGTGGTGCTTAGAAGCGACGAACTGTAGCAACGGTGCACAGTTAGGGGAGAACACTTCTTGAAATTTTGTAAGGGATCATCTTATTTACTACCGTCGTCCTAAGTAAACAAGATGCATAAACATGATAAACATCACATGCAATCAAATAGAGTAGTGACATGATATGGCCAATATCATATAGCTCCTTTGATCTTCATCTTCGGGGCTCCATGATCATCTTGTCACCGGCATGACACCATGATCTCCATCATCATGATCTCCATCATCGTGTCTTCATGAAGTTGTCACGCCAACGACTACTTCTACTTCTATGACTAACGCGTTTAGCAATAAAGTAAAGTAGTTTACATGGCGTTCTTCAATGACACGCATGTCATACAATAAATAAAGACAACTCCTATGGCTCCTGCCGGTTGTCATACTCATCGACATGCAAGTCGTGATTCCTATTACAAGAACATGATCAATCTCATACATCACATATATATCATTCATCACATCCTTTTGGCCATATCACATCACATGACATACCCTGCAAAAACAAGTTAGACGTCCTCTAATTGTTGTTGCATGTTTTACGTGGCTGCTATGGGTTTCTAGCAAGAACGTTTCTTACCTACGCAAAACCACAACGTGATATGCCAATTTCTATTTACCCTTCATAAGGACCCTTTTCATCGAATCCGTTCCGACTAAAGTGGGAGAGACTGGCACCCGCTAGCCACCTTATGCACCAAGTGCATGTCAATCAGTGGAACCTGTCTCACGTAAGAGTACGTGTAAGGTCGGTCCGGGCCGCTTCATCCCACAATACCGTCGAAACAAGATTGGACTAGTAACGGTAAGCATATTGAACAAAATCAACGCCCACAACTACTTTGTGTTCTACTCGTGCAAAGAATCTACGCAATAGACCTAGCTCATGATGCCATTGTTGGGGAACGTAGCAGAAATTCAAAATTTTCCTACGTGTCACCAAGATCTATCTATGGAGAAACTAGCAACGAGGGGAAGGAGAGTGCATCTACATACCCTTGTAGATCGCTAAGTGGAAGCGTTCAAGTGAACGGGGTTGATGGAGTCGTACTCGTCGTGATTCAAATCACCGATGATCCTAGTGCCGAACGGACGGAACCTCCGCGTTCAACACACGTACAGCCCGGTGACGTCTCCCACGCCTTCATCCAGCAAGGAGAGAGGGATAGGTTGAGGAAGACTCCATCCAACAGCAGCACAACGGCGTGGTGGTGGTGGAGGAGCGTGGCAATCCAGCAGGGCTTCGCCAAGCACCATGGGAGAGGAGGAGTAGGGAGAGAGGTAGGGCTGCGCCAGAACTTCGTGTGAAGCTCCCATGCGTCTCCCCACTATATATAGGGGTGGAGGGGCTGGTTTCTTGCCCTCCAAGTCCATTGGGGCGTTGGCCAAGGTGGGAGGAAAGAAATCCCATCATTTCCTTCCCCACCGATTGTTATCCCCCTTTTTTAGGGATCTTGATCTTATCCCTTCGGGATATGATCTTATTCCTTCTAAGGGGGGATCTTGGTGCGCCTTGACCAGGGGTGTGGGGCCTTTCCCCCACTACCCACGTTCATGTGGGTCCCCCCATGCAGGTGGGCCCCACTCCGGAACCTTCTAGAACCTTCCCGGTACAATACCGAAAAATCCCGAACATTTTCCGGTGGCCAAAATAGGACTTCCCATATATAAATCTTTACCTCCGGACCATTCCGGAACTCCTCGTGACGTCCGGGATCTCATCCGGGACTCCGAACAACATTCGGTAACCACATACAAGCTTCCTTTATAACCCTAGCGTCATCGAACCTTAAGTGTGTAGACCCTACGGGTTCGGGAGATATGTAGACATGACCGAGACGTTCTCCGGTCAATAACCAACAGCGGGATCTGGATACCCATGATGGCTCCCACATGTTCCACGATGATCTCATCGGATGAACCACAATGTCAAGGACTTAATCAATCCCGTATTCAATTCCCTTTGTCTATCGGTATGTTACTTGCCCGAGACTCGATCGTCGGTATCCAATACCTTGTTCAATCTCGTTACCGGCAAGTCACTTTACTCGTTCCGTAACACATCATCCCGTGATCAACTCCTTGGTCACATTGCGCATATGATGATGTCCTACCGAGTGGGCCCAGAGATACCTCTCCGTTTACACGGAGTGACAAATCCCAGTCTCGATCCGCATAAAACAATAGATACTTTCGGAGATACCTGTAGTGCACCTTTATAGTCACCCACTTACGTTGTGACGTTTGATACACCCAAAGCACTCCTACGGTATCCAGGAGTTACACGCTCTCATGGTCGAAGGAAGAGATACTTGACATTGGCAAAGCTCTAGCAAATGAACTACACGATCTTTGTGCTAGGCTTAGGATTGGGTCTTGTCCATCACATCATTCTCCTAATGATGTGATCCCGTTATCAACGACATCCAATGTCCATAGCCAGGAAACCATGACTATCTGTTGATCACAACGAGCTAGTCAACTAGAGGCTCACTAGGGACATATTGTGGTCTATGTATTCACAAGTGTATTACGATTTCCGGATAATACAGTTATAGCATGAATAAAAGACTATTATCATGAACAAAGAAATATAATAATAACACTTTTATTATTGCCTCTAGGGCATATTTCCAACAAGATCTCCACGGGAGAGGGGGAGAACATTGTATTGAGATCCAAAAAGAGAGAAGAAGCCATCTAGCTACTAACTATGGACCCGAAGGTCTGAGGTAAACTGCTCACACTTCATCGGAGGGGCTATGGTGATGATGTAGAAGCCCTCCGTGATCGATTCCCCTTCCGGCGGAGCTCCGGAACAGGCCCCAAGATGGGATCGCGTGGATACAGAAGGTTGCGGCGGTGGAATTAGTTTTTGGCTTCATATCTGATCGTTTGGGGGTACGTAGGTATATATAGAAGGAAGTAGTACGTCGGTGGAGCTTCGAGGGGCCCACGAGGCAGGGGGCGCGCCCTAGGGGGGCGCCTCCACCCTCGTGACCGCCTCTCTTCTTTATTGACGGAGGGTCCAAGTCTCCTGGATCATATCTGATGAGAAAATCACGTTCCCGAAGGTTTCATTCCGTTTGGACTCCGTTTCATATTCCGTTTCTTCGAAACACTGAAATAGGCAAAAAAAACAGCAATTCTGGGCTGGGCCTCCAGTTAATAGGTTAGTCCCAAAAGTAATATAAAAATGGAAAATAAAGCCCAATATGGTCCAAAACAGTAGATAATATAGCATGGAGTAATCAAAAATTATAGATACGTTGGAGACGTATCACCTCGCGCCATGCGGCGGCCCATCACAGCCGTCGTTCGCGTGCCGGCCTGCTGTCGACCTACGCCGTGCCTGTATGGCCGCCCTGCCGACGTCGTCGTCGGCTTCATCTTGTACTCCGCCGCCACTCGCCTCCACCGAGCGGCGTCCCCGACCTAGCGCGCGATCGGATTAACCCGCCCGCCGCCGCGATCCATCTCATCTACGCCGTGCTACCGACCTGACCCGTCAGTTGCGCGCACCTCCGCAGGTCCCGTGAAGATTGTCCCAAGTGCAGCGTGCCCCTCCGTTGATCAAGCCATAGGTTGTCGTCGCGTTGTCCCTTCGGACCGCTGCGTCGCCGCCCCGAGGTCTTCCCGTCGGCTGCCCCGACCCGCGTGCCGCTCCCTCCGACGCCCCTTCGGGCTGTCGCGTCGCAGCCCGCAGTCCATGCCGCCGCCCCGAGATCCTCCCATCGGCTACCCCCATAGCCACCGCCACCTTTGTGTCGCCCCCCTTAGGGTTGTTGTGCTGCGGCATGCGGTCCATGTCGCCTCCCGTCGGGCCGTCGCCCCGGCAAGTGGTTCTCCCCGCAGCTGCCCCGACCTCCGAGCCGCCACTACACCGTCTCTTCAGGCTGTAGCGCCAGGGAACACGGTCAACGCTGCCTCTTGAGGCCGTCCCCGCGGCATCACCGACCCGTGCACCGCTGTTGCGCCGCCTCTACGAACCGTGGCGCCGTGGCACGCGGTCCAAGCCGCCCTGAGGTCTTCCCACCGTGCCCCGACCTGCCCGCCGCCGCTGCGTCGCCCCTTCGGGCCGTAGCACTGCAGCCTGCGGCCCACTCCGCCGTCACCGCGCATCGACTTCTCGTCGGTACGCGTCGCGCCGAGCGCCACCGTCCGCGCCGGTCTTCGTCACGTTGTCGGGTTCCTCACCTACTTCGAGCACCGTCGTCGCGCTCCTAACTAAGCCGTCACCGCCGCTTTTCTTTGTCCGCCGCCCCTGCTACCCCATGGTCGCCGCCGTTGCCCGTCCACCCCCTTCGTCTTCGTCCTACACCAGCCTGTCGCCAACATAGCCTTCTCTACCCCGACCACTTCGTCTACTCCGACCACCGTTGGTGACATCAGCTTCACGCCGATTGGCGCCACAACCGTCGTCGAGTCTCTTTCTCTGTTGGCCATCCGACTCCTCGACATGGCGTACAGCTCGTGCAGGTCCCTCGTCTATGCATGGCCGGTGCTGGCAACACCGATGCATGCCTTCATCCACGACGTGTCCCCGAGCCTGGCAAAACTTCGCCTTCGTCTGTCTTCGCATGCCCGGTGCTGGCAACACCGACGTGTGCGTTCGTCTACGACATGTCCTCGGGTTTGGCAAACCCGGCGCGACGCCTCGTCAACAACATCTTCTTCCCGGTGCACCACTACTTCGACACCACTGCGCCCATGCTAACTCGGTGTCCCCTTGCCCCCGCGGCTCCACGGCGACTTCCTCAACACCGGCCACCCCAACTCGACATCGACCACGGCGTTCTTCGGGAGGCTACCTTGACCATGGCTACACCACCCTACGCTCTCGGCTACCTCGACAACGGCACAAAGGGCTACCGCCTTGCTTGAGCAGCCTCGTGGGTTTCCACTCCAATCACGACTTCCGCGATGCATGCACTGTTACAACTGTGGGGGGTGTCCGTCGGCTTGGCTTCAAATTCTTCTCCAGTCTCACCGGTTGTGTCGCTACCGCTGTGATTGCATGGGATGTTGAGCATAATGATTACTAGGAAGTATAGGATAGACTAGGATATATATGCCATGAGGCTCAAACAATACAACCATCAATTCCACCAATATCTCTTTATCTCTTCTAACACATATATGCTGCAACCATTATTTTATGAACAATTTTTTGTCTCAACGAATTAGGTTGTTGCATATATACTCA
Organism: Triticum dicoccoides; assembly: GCF_002162155.2. NCBI lineage: Eukaryota > Viridiplantae > Streptophyta > Magnoliopsida > Poales > Poaceae > Triticum > Triticum dicoccoides. Next base: position 47,768,115 of record NC_041382.1, read on the forward strand.
CAAAAATTGTAATATTTTTATTGTCACATGCAACAAAAAAATAATTATGACCATGTTGTATACACTCATATTGCAGCAAACTTTGTCCTTTTTTCAAAAATATACTACTCCCTCCGTTTCTAAATATAAAACTTTTTAGAGATTTCAATATGGACAAACATACAAATGCATATAGGTATATTTTAGAGCGTAGATCCACCAACTTTGCTCCGTATATAGTTTATATAGAAATCTATAAAAATGGTTATTAAGGAAGGGAGAGAGTATGTTGCAAGGTTTGTTTAGACAACGGCCCTGGCACTTTGCAGCGTGAGGAACGCATGGGCAGCCATGAGCCAACAAGAGAGCCAGAGCTGAACGCCTGAATCCAAAGCTGAGGAATAAAAAAGAACGATCCGTTGAGCAGTGCTGGGATCCACCCACATGGACGGGTTCTACTTTGCAACGCTGTTTGTGCTAAAAGAAGCAAACGGCGCCGCGGATCCAATGGACAGAGTTGAAATCATCCAACGGCTACCAACCCGGCTGCTCCGCCCGTAAGATTATACTCCCTCTGTACCGAAATATAAGTCGTTGGCGGGTTTTCCGACCAGGTGAAAAAGGAGGGAAATGACCAGGTTACCCCTGGTTTGAATTCCGCCAGATCCCTAAGTCGTCTCCTACCTCCAGCCCCGCCTCCACCTCTCCCTCCTCCCTTTCACCCTCCACCTCTCCCTCCTCAGCCATGGCCAGGCCACCATCCCCCTGCTGCTGGCGCCTCCATCCTCTTTGCTGCTGCTCGCCTAGTACTGCTGCTGCCTCCTCTTTGCTGCCAAGCAGGAACTGCTGCTGCCATATCTTTGCTGCTGAGCAGGACCTGCCAGGGCCAATATCAGATGGTCTTGTTCCAGTAACAGGTGAATTTCCTGAACATCAGCAGACATGAAAAACAATGATGTAAATGTATTGTACTGTACTGTGATGCACAACCAGGCAGTAATTGACTGAATTGCAGTACAATGATGTGGTAGATTTTGATGTGAAAAACAATGTGCTCCAGGAGTACTGTACTGTGAAAAACAATTAGAGTAAAGATGAGCTTGCAACTGAACATCTAGAGAGGACCCAAAAAACACAAACAACATCTATTTTCCGATGTACTACATCCAAAAGAAAAGGATAAAAACAAAAGTGAACTGGTTGGATAACATTTATCTGTATAGTGCAGAAAATCCAGTAATATTTGGTCCGGATTTCTGTACCAGATCATGGTTCTTACTAACAAAATCCTGTTTGAGTGCCGATTAGAAGAATCTGTTATCACTTGCTGGAACAGGTTAAAGCTTTTCTTGTTCCTTTTCTGTTTATTCTTTGTAAGTTGATACTCGTAATCCCAGGAGTATATGTTACAGGAAATGCAAACCACAAAGGAAAGAATCCTAATCCCAAATTCCTCTCCGGCAACCTGAAATTGTCATAATTAACTGAACAAATTTCAGTTAATTAACTGAAAAGGTTTCATTTAGTTTTAATTAAAGAAAAAAGATTCATTTAGCTTTATTTAAAGAAAAAGATTCATTTAGTTTTAGTGAAAGGAAAAGGTTTCATTTAATTAAAATTAAAAGAAAAGTTCCAGTTAATTTTAATTAACTGAAAATGTTTCATTTAGTTTTAATTAAAGGAAAGATTCCTTTAGTTTTAATTAAAAAAGTTTCATTTAGTTTTACTTAAAGTAAATTTCCATTTGTGTAATTTCATTTAGGAGTACCTACTACTGCTTTCAGTAGGAGTACTGAAACTTGCCAGTTGGCAAAAGTACTACTTCTGCAGTAAAATTACTGAAACTACTCCTAATGCAAGCAAATTTTGCACTACAAAAGTTGCTATGTGCAAGCAAAACTACACAAAAATACTCCTGCAACTTTTCAGTACAACTACACAAAACTGCTGGAGTAAAAGCAACAGCAACATCACATTAAGAAACTACTCCTATTTCAATGTGAATAATGGAGTACAGCAGCAACATCACATTAAGAAAGTGAACAAATGTATTGAACCTACTCCTGACTTGCACAACTACTCCAACTACTCCTGATCAAGGAGCTCCATCGCAGTAGTTTTACAGAACTGAATTTCAGTACAACTACTCCAACAACACAAAAGCAAAATGGAGTAGTTCAACTACACAAAACTTGCCATGTTAAACTCTTTGATTTTGATTTTACCAGTAGTTCTTTGAATTTGATTTACAAAACTTGCCATGCTTGATTTACAGAATGGAGTTTACCAGTACAAACTCTTTGATTTTGATTTGTGTACTGCTCAACTATGTTAGTTTTGAGGCTCTGATCTACACTCTAGACCTCTGAAATACGCAAGGCCGCAGCGAGAACGCAACTCACTTCTGGCCGATTCAGTTGACGTGCAGAACAACTAAACTGAACTGATTTAGCTACTGAAGAAATAAGCAGTGACTGAATCAACTGAACTGAACTTATCTAGCTACTGAAAATAGCAAGCAGTGACTGAAACTGCAGACACAAGTACTACTGTCGGCACTCCCTGTTTCTTGGCCTGCTGAAGAAAGAAAGCAAACGACCAAATTCAGAGTTTACCACGGCTCGCAAGCAAGCAAGCAGGGCATGAGAGGGAGCAGAGGAGGGCTTACCATCAGTTATGCCGGAGTGGAATAGATGGTGTGAAAGATTATGTGGGTGCTCATTGCACTGACATGGCAACAAAGAGCACGATGTGCTTCCCCATGGTGCCTCAGCGCCTCCTCGAGCTTCCTGTCATCGTCATCTTGCCAGTCCAGGACCAGCCAAGAGAAAAAGTGTGCGCCGTAGCCAATACCAGCGCTGAACTCCTTCGCATTGCCTGCACCTTAAGCTCTCCGTGACTAGAGGAACTCCACCAGAACCTGTTACTTCACAGAACACCAACTGGGCGTGACTCTCTGCTGCTGCCAATAAAACACACAACCGATATGCAAATACTGCACTGCCCACAGCTAAGACCTCCGGGCCTGCATCTATTTTTGAACTTGTTCATAATTTTGGTTGCAGATCATCATTACAACGTAAGCCCTGTACAGCACAATTTGTTCACTGGATCATTGCTGGGCTAGCTAGCATGTGAATGGGCATACTGTGCTCCGCCGTATTCATCATAGGAAGGAAACCGCAAGCTGAGCAAGAACAAAGGGTTCTGAACTGAAGAATGATATTATGCTTACAAAGTACAGAAAGTGAGGATATTTCCGGACATTCATTATTAGTACAGTGTATTACACAGGGCTCTGCCTCTTTTTCCTGTCCTGTTTTACTTGGTGGAGGTGTTCTTGATAAAGCCACACGACGGTCAACAACTCACCGCCGCTGCCAAGCTTCCTCGCATGCGCCTCCCTGTTGCACCGGTTGGCTGCGTAGAACAGGAAGTCCAACCACAGCCTTTGCAGCATCCAAACCTTATTTTCCTTTCTACGAAGCACTGTTCTCGCAATAGTGCGTGCATAACTGAGCCTAGGATTATTGAAGTTGGGGTCTTCCAGCTCTTTCAGTATGTCAATGGCGATCTCCTTCTCAAGCTCAGAAGGTTTCCAGCCACGGTGATGGTGTGGTCGGAACAAGTTCTTCAGCACAGTGTAGACGCTTTTGCGAGGAGAACCAGCAACGTGTTTACTGCGTATCTTCTCTAGCTGTTTGCAGGTTTGCTCGTACAACCAGTTTTGAGGAAGGCCTGGTAGCATGTCGGGGGAGCCCACGAGGAGGAACATCATGTAGTTGGACAGTACACTGACTAGCTCCACCTCATCGTCAGACACGTGATCGCCCCTTCGGTCTGTTGCAGCAAGGATCAAGTCGGTAGCGATGTGCCAGCTGATGACGCTCTCATGGAAGTCAACTCCATGAAAGACATCCAACTCAATCAACAGCCCAGGGTAGTGCTCTTCATCCAGTGCCGCTTTACCCCATCCAGTCCTGAGCAAGCCCATCGTGTTCATATCAATTGCTGTGACATTACTCCATGCAAACTTCTTGACCTTCTCAGGGACATCAATGGTCCACAACTGCCTCCTGTCCCACCACTCACCAAGGTTCAGCATCTTGGACAGATTGCCTAGGCATTGACTCATCGGATCCACCTGTCTGGCACAAGACCGCAGCATGTTGCGCTGCCCCATGGTGCCTGACCATCTCCTTGAGCTTACTGTCATGATCATCTTGCCAGGCCAAAACCGGCGAAGAGAAAAAAGTGTGTGCCGAAGCCAATGCCATCTTCCAGAACACAGAGCAGAATGCCGGAGCCAATCCCATTGTGTGGTACACAAGAAGGCAAAGACCCAGCTTGACCCTAGTGCGACAAGGAGCGATTTCGTCTCCAGGAACAAGGCGCCAACCAACAAGGTGTACGTGATGGCAACATCAACTAGGCTGTAATCATCTTTGCTGCTCAACTGGAACAAGACGAGAGAGGTGGCAATGGCGGGCGGCGAGATGACACGGATGCAGTAGCCAACCCAAGTGTGGACTGCGCTTGCCTTTGTGTACAGGATATCATACATGAGGGAGAGCTCCATCTCCATCACCCTCCACATGTGTTGACGGTCTTTCGAAAAGCCCTGGATTATTTTGCTGTCCAGAGAATCTACCTCATTCTGGCTATCCGAGTCATCCACCGCAATCACGCAATCAACTATCCCACGCTTGCAGATATGAAACAGGGAGTGAGCATGCTGCAGGACTAGTTCGTCATCGCTGTACCAGTCTTGATACTCGGTGTAAAATTGCTGGTGATGTATGCCATGTGCCCGTACCTTGAGAGAGCTCCGGAGGCTGCTGAACTTGGCGGATCGGAGCGCCCATGTCCTCTCCCCATACTTTGCAGCACCGACAACAGATATCAAGATGGCAGCCACCATGAGCAAGGTCCCGCTACCGACAATATGCTTGTATAGGACATATCCAGCACCCAGGACCTGGACCAGAAGGATTAGCAAATGGCGCCCCCAGAGCTTGCTATCCTCGAGGGCGTAGGCGGTGATGTTATCCGGGCCGCCGAGGTGCAGTAGGAGGAACGGCACCCAGAAGGCGATGAGGTGGTGGTCTTTTTTTGCGCCGCTTAAGAGGAGCTGGCCAGCGGCGTATGTCGCAGTGGAGTCGGACAGCTGGTACGCCACCCAGAGGGGGAACCTCAGCCAATTTGAGCCGTCTTTATGCCGACGGATGTTGGCAAAGATATGGAGCATGACCTGGAAGAAGAGGCTCAAGAGAACCCCAATCTGGGACGCCCAGTCATTCCAGAATCCCAACGGCCCTCCAGCCATTGTTGTGAGCTTGATCCTGCAACGCAAGCACTGTAGATACGTAAAATCAGTAACGACAATTAGACAAGCTAAGAGCGCAGCCTAATTGCATATAGTGAGCTAGGCTAGGAGATGGCAAAGTGGCGGCATGATACCTCACAACTCTGAAGGAAGAGAACACCTGAACTGAAGAGTATGACACTGCTTGCCAGTGAGTCCAGATCAACTGAGTAGTGGTACTAGCAGTAGTAGTCTACTGGTGAATGAATATGCTATCCATTTCCATGTTACAGGAGCTAGCCAACAAGGGATGCCAACTAGACACATGTCCACTCTCAACAAGCAGCCAAAGAAGCAAGAAATTAAGAACACTGATGACAGCGAGGAGTCGCATGTGAGGGTACGTGCTGGATGCACACATTTTGAAGGATAATTCAGATGAGGTGCATAAATAGAGTCTCAAACATGTGCCTGCATCTGGACACCACACTGTCGTACAGTCCTATAATTGACTCGAGACCATGGCAGTGTGCAAGCTGCATTCAGTCGACCAACAGTACTCTATTCCCGGACCATGTTATGGCAGGCCGGCTGCCGTCTAAAACAGAACAAAATTTTAGAAGAAGTGAAAAACACAACTTTTTTCGACGGGTTAAAATGGGTTCAGATGTTGATAAGGAAACACGGCGGAGGAACTCACATGGCAGCAGGGCGGGCATGGCGGAGCCGACCGCGGGCGCCGATGCGTCCGAGAGGCGCTTGACTGATGTGCTCGCGGTCGGTCTAGCTAGGCGCCGCGCCTGAGGACGGCCGCCGTCGGCGACCAGAAGCTCCACGCGAGCAGAGCGGCACGGGGAAGCTACATGGCGCGGGTGGTCGCGGCGGAGGCGGCTGGTCGTAGGTACGGACGGGAGGAGGCGCCGAGGCCGAGGAGCGGTCGCGGTCGCGGTCTCCGCCATGGCTGAGCAGAGCGCGATTGATTTTGGGATGACCAGATTTGGGAATTTCCTACGGAGACGCCGCCACAGCTCCACGACTGGCCCCGCCAAAGATATGGCCTTTTTTTTCTTAGGCAAAGATAGCCACGCGGTCAGACCTGGCCATATGGCCCGTGGTCTTCAGCCCGTCGCAGAACAAGGGCGATCTTGAATGACGGGCTTTTAGGCCTGTCAGGGCACGGCCCTTTGAGTTTTGATATATTTTTGTATTTTTTCTATATTGTTAAATTTCTTATTTTTTCTGACTTTTTATAAAAGAAATCTTAATTTGTACTCACAGGGCTGAAAAGCAACACGGGTCGGCCCACAATCATGTGATACGTCTCATATCTATGATTCTCTATTATTTCATGATATATCTATATCATTTTGGTCTAGTTGTACATCACTTTGTATTAATATTTCGGACTGACCTATTAATACAGTGTGAGTTATTGTTTTCTGCTGTTTTTGAAATTTTTAGGAAAATCAATTTTATCTGACTCAATAAAATTCAGGAAAAAATCAACGGAAGATTTACATCTAAAAAGACCCGGCAGCAAACAACATAGGTCAGGGGGCACACAGGGGCCCCACACGCCACCCCACGCAGCAGAGGGGTGGCCTTCCTGAAGCTTTGATTGCCTCTTGGTCCCCATGCCTTTATATACCTCTGAAAACTCTCAGAATTTTGTCGCCTGAAACTTTCTGCCGCCGCACACCCTCTGTTTCTTCGTGATCCAATCTAAAGGCCTATTCCGAAACTCTGTCGGAAGGGGGAATTCTTCACGGTGACCATCTCCATCAACTTAAAGGCCATCATGATCATTCGCAACTAGTTTTCTTTGGACTATGGGTCCATAGCAGTAGTTACATAGTTCTCCCTTGTTTCTCAATACAAAGATCACATGAGCTACCCTACATGATTGTGATCCGTCTAATGTAATTTCCTGGTGTGTTTGTTAGGATATGATGAATTGTCACTTTGAGTAGTTTTATTCATGAATTCTCTTGAGATTCATATGGTTCTTTTTTTGCATAATTCTTATTCATATATGCTCTCCGATCTATTCTCTCTTTCTAATGGCTCGAGAATTTATCACTTTTTGTGGAGAGTTTTGACTTGGTTTTCACCGTTTTTTCGTTATTTTTCAGTTATTTCTAACACTAATCCTTCCAGAAAGAAGAAAACTCTTTTTTTGGCAGGAAACTACATTATGAAAGGAAACCAAGCAATAATACATGAAATCAAGCCATTTGAAGCAACTTTCATATTGGAAGATTTTGCACGTCGATTGATGCTATGATGGGAAAGAAAGCAAGGCCGTCGGCACGAGACGGCGGCCATGGCGTAGACCTGATCAGCGACCTCGGCGACGACCTGCTCCTCCGCATCATCGGCCTCCTGCCCGACGCATGTGACTTGGCTGCACTGGCCGCGCTATCGAGGCGGTGGCGCCACCTCTCGACGCGCTCCCCGACTCTACACCTCCACCTCGTGTACCGCACCGGCAAGGACGAGGACGACGAGACCCTAAGGCTTCGTTTGATAGGGGAGGTTTTGCAGCCCCGGAATGGAGGGGGATCTAAGGGGATTTGGTTAATTCCTCTCTTCCACCCAATCCCCTCAATTCCTCACTAATCCCTCTCCCCTTATAAACCCCTCTATTTGGTTAAACCTCCTACAAACTCAATCCCAACGTGTCAAATAGGCTGACAAAGATTTCTGGGGATTCTGAACCCTGCGAGGATATTCTCCTCCAAACTTCCCCAAACCTCCTCCACCAAACAAGGCCTAAAGCGGTTCAACGCCTCCGCACACCGGTTCAACGACTTCATCGATGCCGTCCTCCAGCAGCGCGTCTGCAGCATCGACACGCTGCATATAGACGTCCTTCGCTGGCCCGGTGGAGCGCGCGCGAACCTCTGGCTACGCCGGGCAATGGAGCTCGTGGTGAAGTCACTGCACCTTTCCATGTCGCTGTCGCCGTCGAGCGACCACCAGACCCCCAAGGACTGCAAGATGCGGCTGCCTCGCTGCACGAGAGCAGCGGAGATGCTGCTCGACCTAGACTACGTCGTCCTTAGGCTCCCGGCCATGGTGGAGTTCAACGCGCTGACCGACCTGTCCCTCCGTGTCATATCTCTCTCGCAAGGAGACGGCTGCCGCCTCGGCCGCCTCCTGTCGTCGACGTGCTGCCCGAGGCTGCAGAAGCTGGAACTCTATTACGTGTGCGGGCTGCGAGAGCTGCAGCTCGACGCGAGAGCGCTAGAGATCCTGAAACTGGAGGAGCTCACCGACCTGAGGCGGCTGGACCTGGACACGCCACGGCTTTCTTCCTTGGAGGTCGGTAGCTCGGTGCTACGCCGCGACCCCTCCAACTTCACCATCTGGGCGCCGGTGCTAGAGCAGCTGCACTGCGCCCTCATGCCCTATCCACGAGAGATCGAGATTCAGTACAGGTTCAACATTCAACTGCTGCAAAGTTGCACCTCCGTCCGTCACCACATCGTCGAGCTCCATGTTCCACAGGTGCCTACTACCACGGCTGACACATTATCTCCCACAAAGACCAACGACCCATCGCGAAGAGAAGTTGACTGACGTGGATGTCTCGAGAAGAAATTCCAGAATTGGTAGCCTCCCAAATCAAACATACATTGACAGGGGTTGCCAACAAAAAGGGAGGAAAGAGGCCCTAGTGAATTTGATATGGTACCGTACCCCAAGGAAGGGGTATACTATACTGCGCCAAAATGCAAAATGTTGAATGAGGTAGGGAACCCTGAACAACACCTCGCCCTTTTCAAAGCTACATGCGGGAATACTGGGGGCAATGAAGCCCTTCTTCTCCTATTCTATACTAAATAAACAATCTAATTCTAGAAAGAGTTTTGAATACTGAAACTTAAAGGAAGGGCGGTTAGAACAAAGCAAGGGATGACACTTTCAATGCGCGAAATCCGTTTCGAGTTAGAGTGCGAAACTTCTTGCTGCAGTCGTTTTATTCACTGCTTGCTACTTCCTAAAATGGAAGATAAGATGAATGAATGAATAGATTGCATTTTTTTCTAGTTCAATCTATAGTCTAGATTCCATTCCCTCGATCCACTCTCATTTAAATGATGGGATTGGGCCATACCAATCTTCACTTAGTCTTAATAAAATATTGCTTCATATCTTCAAGGATTGGGAGGAGGTAGCGTAAAAAGGAATTCGAAATCCGTCCCTTCCCATAGAATCATCGGGCTTGACTTTCCTTACTTTCCCAACCCCGCTACTGTAAAAACAACTCTTTTGTTTTGAGACTAGCTAGTCGCTATGGTTTGCGGGAAAACTCTTCTCTCTCTGGTCTCACTTCGAGTCCTTCTAGAAGTAAATAAAGGAAATGCTTATTCAACTACGGCACTGTCGGACAACCGACCGGATTCAAGCCCTAGCCCCTCAACTCGGACGGACTTGTGGAAATCCTCGAAAACAAGTATTGCTCAACTCATCTATCTATAACATAGAAATGTTGCATCCAACCCTGGAAAGAGAGGTAAAGAATAGGCTACCATACGAGATGAGACGACTTCATTCTTGGCTTTCATCCCTACGCTTAAGAAAGATAAGGGATTGGATTTCATACCTTTTATTTAGAGCTCCGTCGTTCCGACTGGAAAATTAACCTTCCACCATACGTAAACCAAACCTCTTTGCTTTCTGGCTTTTCCTTTCAATAAACATCAGGGTGCGAATCTGAGTAGTTCCTTGCTCAAGACCACGAAGCAAGAGCGAAGCAGAACCGGTTTTCAATTCATCGAAACTCTTGAAAAGTTCCTTTGCTTTTACAGCGAAAGCACCTGCCAACAAATTGGAACCATAATCCCCTCCATCTGCCTCGCTCTCTATCTGGTAGTATATGCTCTGATTGAGGCCCTATTCTTATTATGATGATTTGGATATTGAATTGCCTTTGACTGATTCATCTTACCATTTTACTAGAGTTTTTTTCCAGTAAGTTTAACATGAGCGAAATTGGTGTACTTGACCAGTAGTGAACTCTCAGTTGTGCTCGATAGTCGGTTACGAGTTCCCATCTTACGCAACCTTACCTTTTCTTACTATGGGCCAAATTGCAGAGGAAAGCAGAATCACTGTTTTTCGTAGAACTCACTTTTGCTACTGGAGAGTACCTTCCACCAGGTCAGAGCCATGGATCCAAAGCCTACTAGTTAGCTTTGAAGGTTTAGGCTTGAGAGAAATCTTGAACAGAACACCGCACTCCCTCCAATCAACTTATTCAGATTTACTTATTTCTTTCTCTTTCGTTTTTGTAGATATAGACTTTGGCGGATTCTCTCAAGGCTCGAGTGAAGTGACAAGCACACTTGTATAATTTGTCACGATATGATAATAGTTTTTCTCACTCGATCCAAGAAAGAGACCGGGTTATCAAAGGGACAAGGGAACGAAAATGAACCGGATGTTATATCTCTGGTACGCCGATTTTTTTTTATTTTTTTAGAAACCGGGTACTCGATTTTATACAAGTGAAAACCGAGTACCCAAAACACACACGGCAATTCCAGGTCCCTCGCCCGATTTCCCCATAAGCAAGGACAGCCCAAAAAAGACACATGGCTTAAAGAAAAAACTCACGTCATATTATGTGAAAAGTAAAAAATCAGCATACACACGTGTCTCGGCGAAGCACTTGCCATGTGTCCACCACCGCGCTTGATGGCTCCGTGGCGGCGGCTTGCTATAAGCCGAGTCTTTTCTAAGGGCAGGCTTAGATATGTATATTTTTATAAATGCTCCAGCGTAAACCTAGTGCCTGGTAGAATACACTCGGCTTAAACTACTGCAATTTTCCCCCTTCATTTCTTCATTAAATAATACACAAAGCATATTTTTTTCACTCGTGTTCTTTTTATTGTATTTTCTTTCTTTCACCTCTCTTTGTCATCCCCTTTGCCATATTTTTACTCGTGTTGGTTACTATCATTGTACTAGAGACGACAATGGGGCAACACACGCGTCAGCTAAGTTTAGTCAGGTCAACCAGTGCGTTTGACATGGTGATCCTCCTATTTGTATTCATGTTGTTATGGCCGATGCTATTGTGCCGAAATGATACAAACTGGCATGATGGCTTTCCCTGCAAATAGTTAACAATTTAATGGAAAGGCAGGGGTAATCAAGAGCATAATTATTTAGCAAGGTAGTCATAGACATTGTAACCTTATATATGATGCGATAATACCCCGTAATTTAATGGAAAGGCAGGGGTAATCTAGAGCATACTTATTTAGCACGGTAGTTACAGACATTGTAACCGTATACATATAATACCCGGTGTGTTGTTGCGGTAATTGGTTGTCATATATTTCAATGAGTTTTGAATGTATTGAATACTTGGGTTAATATATACTACTATAAACTGAAAATAAATGTGATTTATTGTATTTAATTATTATACACTGGATTTTCTATTGAACATAGTTCCATAAAATAATCGAAAGGAAAGCATTTTTCCGATGCATATTGAGGTGGGGCTTTTTACATGCATGGTTGCATTGATGTGGGCCTTTTCTCCATATTTGCATGTTGAGGGAAAAAGATTAGTGGGAGTCATCTATTTTCAGTGGCGGAGGCAGGATTGCTTAAATCTTGGTGTTGAGGAGGGCCGGTTAGAGTAAACCTGCACTATTCACACACAGATTAGGCTTAAATCAAAAGTGTGGGCAGGGCCCTGCTGGTCCCCTGTCTCTGTCACTATATTAGTTATATAGGTTTTGGGTGACACAATATATTGTTTTGTTTCTAGTGTGACTAGTAGTTGAGCAGCTCGTACATGCCTTTCTATGCAGGATATGAACCTAAATGAAGGAGACAATGTAATGGTAGAAATACCCCCGCTCCCTCATGTCACAAATCTGAAATTGGATTTCCGGCCACGGAACAACCACATTTCTGGAGCATGTGTATCTAGCATCCTTGCGCGATGCAGCAATCTTCAACACCTCAGCCTAGGCATCAGCAAATTTGTGAGCATATATAATTTTCTGTCCTAAGTTCTCTATAAATTAAATAATTTGTAACCATGGATTCGTAGGTTCATGAGTAATTGCTAACTATATTTATATGTTTCCATATTGACTTTGATTGGATGGACCATCAAAGTACCTTGATCGGTGTGGGGAGGGGTGCTACATATGCATATGGATGGACCATGGATTCGTAGGTTCATGAGTTATTTTTTGTTCTGAATGATTACAAACACAATACATGTGTTACGGCATCTCTCTCAAGGTAGTTTTGGTGATTGATGACAACATGTTTGCGGACTAATCTTGTGCTTTGAATAATTCACAGATTCTCCCCTGGCACGAGACGCTTTCTTCCCCTCGGAGTGTATTTCAAGACGGTGTAGCTCTTTCGTTTCTTTCTCGGTGGACTAGTTGCGTAGAGGGCACCGTACTATTAAGAGGGGGTCCGCTGGGGTATTGCATGGGTGGAATCATCACGTACATATCAGCTTCTCACCTTCCGAGCTTTTCCATTCCATTGTAGAGTTCTCTCCTCTCTTCCTTGTCCTGTCTGGGTCCAAGCGGTAGTACCGCACACCCAGCGGTAGTACCGCTGAGGAGCCACAAGCGGCAGTACCGCTCCACAGCGGTAGTACCGCCCGTGGCTCCATAGCAGTAGTACCGCTGGGGTGCCTGGCACCTCCGCCTCGTCCTCAGCATCTTTGTGAGATTCTCTCTCTCTCTCTCTTATGCGCCCCAGCGGTAGTACCGCACTGCCAACGGTAATACGGCCGAAGGGTCACAAGCGGCAGTACCGTTCCACAGCGGTAGTACCGCCCGTGACCCCGCTGCCGTAGTACCGCTGGGCAGTCTGGCTCCTACCGCCTCGATTCGAGAGGTCTTTTTCTCGTGTCGGGTTTTGCGGCACTAGTTGCGGTTGTAGAGGCGGTAGTACCGTTCCAGAAGCGGTAGTACCGCCCCTACCACCGCGGTAGTACCGCGTTTGGGTCCTTTTCCTACTAGTCTCCTCTGCACGGCAGTGCCACTGGCTGGCGCGGCAGTACCGCTGTCCTGGCGGTAGTACCGCCCCCTCTCAGCGGTAGTACCGCCCTGTGCGGGGCTGGTTGGTGGGGGGCAACGGTTGGATTGTTGCCCCCATTATAAAAGGGAGTCCCCTTCTTCTCTTTGACCTACCTCTTCCTTCCCCAAGCTCCATTTATTGCTCAAGCTCCATTAAATGCTCCAAGCTCCATTTTCGCCTGATCTATCTCTCTAGCCAATCAAATTTGTTGATTTGCTCGGGAGTGGTTGAGAAGGCCCCAATCTACACTTCCACCAAGGGATTTTCGATTCTCCCACTCATCCCTAGCGGATCTTGTTACTCTCGGGTGTTTGAGCACCCTAGACGGTTGAGGTCACCACGGAGCCATAGTCCATTATGGTGAAGCTCCGTGGTCTTGTTGGGAGCCTCCGATTAAGTTGTGGAGATTGCCCCAACCTTGTTTGTAAAGGTTCGGTCGTCGCCTTCAAGGGCACCAATAGTGGAATCACGGCATCTCGCATTGTGTGAGGGCGTGAGGAGAATACGGTGGCCCTAGTGGCTTCTTGGGGAGCATTGTGCCTACACACCACTCTAACGGAGACGTACTTTCCCTCAAAAGGAAGGAACTTCGGTAACACATCCTCGTCTTCACCGGATCCACTCTTGGTTATCTCTTACCTTTACTTGTGCAAGCTCTTTAGTGTTTCTTCCCTTACTTGCTTGTATGCTTGTTGTTATTGCATCATATAGGTTGCGCACCTAGTTGCACATCTAGACAACCTACTTTGATGCAAAGTTTAATTTGGTAAAGAAAAGTAAAAATTGGTAGTTGCCTATTCACCCCCCCTCTAGTCAACCATATCGATCCTTTCAATTGGTATCAGAGCCTCGTCTCTTTATTAAGGACTTTACCGTCCAAAGAGTATGGTCGATACCGTAGACGGTGTGGAGGAACACTCCGGTGTGAATCCGATCTCGTCTACGGGCGATGGGGGAACCTCGGTCTCTCGTGAGGAGTTCAATGTGGCCTTGGAGACATTGAAAACCTCCATGACGACCGAAGTTGAAAGCATGCTTACTAAATTTCTTGAGGGGCTTAAATTATCCACCGCACCGTTGAAAGTGGGTGACCCCGCCAACAAGGTGACAGATGCTATCCCCGACAAGGGGGAAGCTAGTAGTGAAAAGGCTCCTTCTTCTAGTGGTAAGAATGGCACCGGCATCTTTGCCCATGTGGAACCACCACTTGTTTATGGTGGACCGGTTCCTTCCACTCATTTGAATCATGCCGGTCCTCCCCCTAAGATTGTGAAAAATGAGGATTTTGATTCTTGGATTTACCGCTTTAAACGTCATTTAAATCATGTGAACACTAACCTTTGGAGAATCATTGAAGAAGGTTTCTATCCACATGATCCAAGCAACTTCACTCCTCGAGAAGCCACGGACAATCAATTCAATGAGAATGCTCTCTTCATCATTCAAGATGCAATTCCACCCGAAGACCTACCTCATCTTTGTCCCTTCGCCTTGGCCAAAGATGCATGGCATTGTGTTGTCTCTCTCTACCGGGGAAGCGCAAGAATTCAACGCTCCAACTATGAAGTGGTACAAGATGAGGCCGATGAGTTTGCAATGAAAGAAGATGAAGAACCTCGTGAGCTTTATCGGAGAGTAACCAAACTCGCGGTCTCACTACGAGATCACGGGAGCAAGGACACGGATGACAATTGGATCACGCGCAAATTCCTCAAGGTAATGATGCCCTATCAAAAGGCCATGTCCTCTGTCATTCGTCAAAGACCGGACTTCCACACTTTGACCTCAAGCGAAGTGTTGGATGAGTTTGTGGCCATGAACATTTTGAACAAGACTGCCGACAATGCGGTGCGCCGTTCTCAACGGGCAAAGAAGCCTAACCTTGCATTGAAGGCCAAGCTCACCGTGGAAGAAGAAGAAGAGGAAGAAGAGGAGGGCAACCCCGAAGATACGAAGTATGCATATCATGAACACATGGCACTTGCTTCAAGGCAATTTTGGAGCAAGAAAAACTCGAGGCCAAACTTTAGCAAAGACAACTCGAGTGGCACGAGGGGCAAGCAACGTGTAAGGACTTGCTACAATTGCGGCAACGTGAGTCATTTCGTTGCGGAATGCCCGTATGAGAAGAGGGAAGACAATGGTGGCAAGCTCATCCGAAAGGACAAGGCCAAGTCGTTCCCCAACAAGAACAACTTCACCAAGAAGACTCCTCCCAAGGCTTTGGTTGTGCAAGAAGAGTACAATGAGGATGATGACGATGATGAGTCGGTTGCCATGGCCTCCGTTGCCATTGCGACGACGTCACGGGTGTCTCTCTTCTACTCACCCAATGAGAGCATCACCGCCAAGTGCCTCATGGCTAAAGCCACCAACAAGGTAACCCCCAACATCAAAACTACCATCATGAATCATCCTTCTCCGACGGATAGCATTAATGAACTTGAGGGAGCTAATGTGGAGGCTAACGAGTTTTAGTCCTTTATGGGCAAACTCAAGGGAAAATCTAAGAAGCACTTTGTTGCTCTCTTGGAACAACTTGGTGAAGCCAATGACATGATCGAGGCTCACGAAGACACCATCACTAAGATGGAAGGGCATAGTCGTGACTATGCCGATGAGATTTCGGGTCTTTCCAATGCTCTTGAGGAAGAGCGTGGTCTACGTTTGGCTCTTGAGGAGTCACACAACGTTGATCATGCTAAGTTAAAGAAAGATTATGATCATGTCCTCATAGTTTCTCATGTGCTAAACTCCGAGAAGGCCGAACTTGAGGTTGATCTTGCTAGACTCAAAGAGGAGTTTGATCTACTTGACAAGGCTCACAAGGTCTTGAAGGGTGCTCATGCTAGCCTCAAAGAGTCCCATGATCAACTTCAAGTAAAGCTAACCAAGGAAAAAGCCACTTTCCCTCGTATGATGTTAATTGATAATGCAAATGCTACTAACCCGTGTTGTGAGCATGTGCATCTCGTTGAGGAGAACGCTAAGCTAAAGGGGCAACTTGAGAGAGGTCTTGCAACTTGCATACAAGGCAAGAAGAACCTCAACGATCTCTTGATCAACCAAAAGGGGGTTGTGGCCAAGGAAGGGGTTGGGTACGTGCCCGACTCCAAGAACAAGAAGAAGAATGACAAGACCAAACGATCTCCTCCTCCAATGCAAACCTTTGTGAAGGAGGGAGAGAGTGCCTCCGAGGAGAAGAAGAAGAACAATGTCAAGAAGGGCAATGTCACCCTCCCAACAAAGCCGGCGATTTTAATCCTTCTTATGTGTTATGCCGTGCTAGTGATGGGCATGTTTACGCCAAATTTGTTGGTTCTCTTCATAAGTACATTGAATGGTCTATTTGGGTTCCAAAGACCCTTCTTACTAACATCAAAGGACCCATTACAAAATGGGTACCTAAAACCAAGCATTGATCTCTTGTAGGTGTTTGCCTCCGGTGGTGGATCATGGTTGCTCGATAGCGGAGCTACAAATCATATGACCGGAAGCAAGGACTTGGTGGTGGACGTGCACAAGGTTCCATCTATGCCCACCAATGTCGAGTGGGGTGACGCCTCATCTTCTATGGTATTGGGACTTGGCAAGGTGGTCATCTCTCATGATCTCACGATCGAGAAGGTCATGCTTGTTGAGTCCCTTGCATACAATTTACTTTCCGTTCGTCAACTTGCAATCATGGGCTTTGCCACTTTCTTTGATATCGATACCGTGGCCCTCTTGTGGAGCAAGACTCTTAAAGTAGCCTTTGTTGGGCATGTCGAGAACGGTCTATATGTGATTAACTTTTCCGAGCGACCCACTAAGACCGTGACGTGCCTAATGGCTAAAGTTGATGTGGGGTGGCTTTGGCATCGCCATTTAGCCCATGTCAATATGAGATCTTTGCAAAGTCTCCTCAAGGGGGACCATGTCCGTGGACGAACGAATGTTAGTTTTGCTAAAGATCGTGCTTGCAGTGCCTGTATCGAAGGAAAGCTACATGAGAAGGCTCACCCTCCCACAACGATCATTTATTCGAAGAGGCCTTTGGAGCTCCTTCACATGGATCTCTTTCGGTCTCCATATTTCGATAGTCTTGGAGGTAGGAAGTATTGCTTGGTGATTGTGGATGACTACTCAAGGTACACCTGGGTGTATTTCTTCAAGAGGAAGAGCGAGACCCAACAAACCGTCATTGACTTTGCAAATGAAGCACAACGTCAACACAATGCAAAGATCTTGACAATAAGAAGTGACAACGGCACCGAGTTCAAGAACTACACCTTGGATGAATTTCTTAGTGATGAGGGAATCAAGCATCAATATTCCGCACCCTACGCCCCTCAACAAAACGTGTTGCGGAGAGGAAGAACCGGACGTTGATGGATGCGGCAAGGACCATGATGGCGGAGTCCAAGTCTCCGTACAACTTTTGGGCCGAAGCCACCAACACCGCGTGTCATGCATCCAATCGGCTCTACCTCCGCAAGGGCTTGAACAAGACTCCATATGAGATACTCACCGGTAACAAGCCCAATCTTAAGTACTTCCGGGTATTCGGGTGTAAGTGTTTCATTCTCAAGAAAGGTGTTTGGTTGTCTAAATTTGAGACTAGAGCTTATGAGGGCATATTTGTTGGCTATGCTACAAACTCTCATGCTTACCGTGTCCTCAATAAATCCACGGGACTTATTGAGGAGACGTGTAACGTGGAGTTTGATGAGAATAACAGCTCCCAAGTGAAGCAAAGTGGCACTTGTGATGTAGGTGATGAAATTCCTCCCCAAGCCATAAGAAGAATGGGTGTTGGCTTTATCCTACCCATTGAGGAACCCCTTGTGGCCGAAGGAGAAGGATAAAGCTCCACTCAAGTGGAGCAATCACCAACCCAAGGCCCACACACTTCCGAAGAACAACATGAAGGACCTCATCCTCAAGAACATGACCAAGGGCAAGATCACGCTCAAGACGGTGTTGATACATCAAGTGATGCCCAAGGTCAAGTTCTCTCCTCCGAGCAAGTTCAAGAACAAGAACAAGCCCAAGACGACGCTCAAGATGATCAAGTGACCACTCCTATTCTCACCCCCGAGGAGGAATTAGAGCGTCGTGCCGCCAAGGTTGCTTCCAAGCTCTCCACCAAGGATCATCTCATGACGAATGTGCTTGGAAGCTTAAGAAAGGGGGTAAGCACTCATAGACAATTAGAAAATTATTGTGAGCATCATGCGTTTGTCTCTTGTGTGGAACCCCACAAGGTCTATGAAGCGCTAGAAGATCCGGATTGGCTCAATGCCATGCATGAAGAACTCAACAACTTCGAGCGCAACAAAGTGTGGAGATTGGTGCCAAGACCGACTGGGAATCACAATGTCATAGGAACCAAGTGGATATTCAAGAACAAGCAAGATTCCCATGGGATTATCATTCGCAACAAGGCTCGTTTGGTAGCACAAGGCTACTCCCAAGTCGAGGGTATCGACTACGGTGAAACCTTTGCTCCTGTTGCTCGTCTTGAATCCATTCGCATGTTGATTGCATATGATTCTCATCATAACTTTAAGTTACAACAAATGGATGTGAAGAGTGCTTTTATTAATGGTCCTATTAATGAGTTGGTTTACGTCAAGCAACCCCCCGGGTTCGAGGATCCCTACTTTCCCGATCATGTGTATCAACTCGATAAGGCACTCTATGGCCTTAAACAAGCCCCACGTGCGTGGTATGACCACCTTACCGAGTTGTTACAAGACCGTGGTTTTGAAGTTGGGCTAATCAACCCCACTCTTTTTACTAAGAAGGTCAAAGGGGAGTTGTTTGTGTGCCAATTATACGTTGATGATATTATCTTTGGCTCTCCTAACAAAGCTTTCAATGAGGAATTTGCCGCTCTCATGACCTCAAAGTTCGAGATGTCCTCCATGGGAGAGTTGAAGTTCTTTCTAGGGTTCGAAGTGAAGCAAAGAAGAGAAGGAACCTTCATCAATCAATCCAAATACACTCAACACATGCTCAAATGATTCAAGATAAGTGACGTCAAGCCGGCCTCCACTCCAATGCCCACCAAGTGCCAACTTGACTTAGATCCCAATGGTAAAGTGGTGGATCAAAAGGTATATCGTTCCATGATTGGATCCTTGCTTTACCTTTGTGCATCTAGACCGAACATCATGTTTAGTGTGGGAATTTGTGCACGGTTTCAAGCCGCACCTAAGGAAAGTCACTATGTGGCGGTCAAACGAATCTTTCTATATTTGGCTCATACCCCAAACTTTGGCTTATGGTACCCAAGAGGATCAAACTTCAAGCTTGTAGGGTACTCGAATTCTGATTGGGCGGGAGACAAAGTGGATAGGAAGTCCACTTCCGGAGGGTGCCAATTCCTTGGTTGCTCTTTGGTAAGTTGGTCTTCCAAAAAGCAAAGTTGTGTGTCTCTCTCGTCCACTGATGCGGAGTATGTTGCCGCCGGTAGTTGTTGTGCACAACTCCTATGGATGAAGCAAACTTTAAAGGATTACGGTGTCACTTGTGACAAAGTGCCTCTTTGGTATGACAATGAAAGTGACATCAAGATCTCTCTCAACCCGGTGCAACACTTCAAGACGAAGCATATTGAGATTCGGTATCACTTCATCCGGGATCATATTAGGCGAGGAGAGATCGAGCTCAACTATGTCAACACTCATGACAACCTTGCAGATATTTTCACGAAGCCCTTGGATGAAGCAAGATTTCGCGAGTTAAGGCATGATCTAAATATCATTGATTCGAGCAATGTGGCTTGAACCCTTGCACACCCCACCATGCTCAATTTGTTGTCTAGTTGAGGTATAGGCATGGACATAGGGGGGGGTGTTGTTATCTCAATGAACTCTCCCTCCCCCCATTATGCATAAATTGATCAAGTCTTTCACTTTAGCCATTGTTGATGGTATTTGTGTTTCAAAGACGAGTTTTGGTCATGGGACCAAGGTTAAAATCTTCGCGGCGCCATACCTCTTAACTCAAACATAGGTGGCCTCGACCACCGCCCTCTTTCGAAGAGGTGTGTAGTTTCTCGTGTGCTCATGTGCTCTCTTTTCTTGCTCTCTTTTCTTGCCGTTTTGTATTTCCTTCAAGCTAAAAGCCTTGTTTGTTTAGTTGCCGTGGCGTGCTGGGCGGTACTACCGCTCGTAAGCGGTACTACCGCCCCCCAGCATGGTACTACCGCTCGTAAGCGGTACTACCGCCCCCCAGGACGGTACTACTGCTGAGGGACGGGACCAGGGGGTTAAGTCGGGGCAGGGGGAGGTTTCTTCTCCCCCATACCCATTCACTTCGCCCCCTCTTTTCTCTTCCTCTCTCCAGCCTCCACTCGCCGCGGGAGGGCTCCGGTGGATCTCCATCTCCGGGGCGTCCCTCTCCATTTCCTTTGGTGGAGTCGATCCCCACCTCGTTCTCTTGCCATGGATGCCGGTATTGGCCCCGTTCCTTCTTTCCTTTTGTCTCGTTTTCAGATCTTGTTTCTTAGGGGCAATGGTGGTTGCATCTCTAGATTTTTGGCCAGATCTAGGCTTGAGTTGGTTGGAGAGGGCAACTAGACTATCTCGATTAGAGTTTGGTAGGAATATTTTTGAATTTGGTAGGCCGGTAGTGCCGGATCTGACCACGGTAGTAGGAAACCGCTGTTTCACCGCCTCGTGCTGTAGGAAACTGTTGTTTCTCTGCCTCGAGCAGTACTACCGCTTGACCTCGAGCGGTACTACCGCTCTCTTTGGGGCGGTACTACCGCGGGCATGTCACGGTACTACCACTGCATGCCAAATTCCATCATTTTCCTGCCTTACCTTGATCATTTTTGTTGAGTTTGTTGGCTTATGATCGTTCTTTCTGGTTGTTTTGCGTGTTCTTGTGTTTGGCTCCAGGTGATGACCATTCCGAGCAGCAAGGTCGCTGTATCAACCCCGGGCGTGCTACATCAAAACGCTACCGCACCTCAGAGCCAGCCGGTGGTTCCTCGAGCACCCAACCGCCTCCAGCAAGTGCATCTGCAAGTGTTCCTCCACCTCCTCAGAAATCGAAGTGATTCGCCAACAAGCCAAAGGGGAAGACTGTGACTGAGATGACCAACAAGGAGTTTTGGGAGAAGCGTTGCCGCAACCCCTATGCGGTGGACCAAAAACCCACTTTGGTCAACCGCCCGTTCTGGAACCGTTTTCAGTTTGCCATCTACTTTGATGTGATAAAGGCCAAGAAGAATCTTTTTGTTGATGTTTGCTCCATTGACACTGATGCTATGGAGAAGGACCCGGAGTACTTTGGCGAAGCTCTTCAGATGTGCACTCAGCTGAACATTCTCAGGATCATGCAATTCAACAAGGATTTTGATGCAGATTTGGTGGCTCAATTCTATGCCACCGTCCATCTTGGGACGGATGTCGACAGGACTCTAACATGGATGACCACTGGCAAGCTGCTTTCTGTCAAGTGGAAGGCTTTCATGGAGTTACTTGATGTGGTGGATCACGGGCTTGAGACTCCTGTCGGTTTCCGCCCTCACCGCAATGCTACGTCCACCCACAAGCAAGCCCTTTGGCCCTACTGCGCTGTGAAAGTTCACCCAGTAACTGAGAAGAAGACCTATGAGCTGTCTCTGTATCTGGACATTCTTCATCGCATCTTCCGTGAGACTCTCTTCCCTCGGATCGGGAATCTGGATATGGTCCACTCTTACCTCGTGGACATGCTCCTTTTCTGTCAGCATGAGAAGGAAGCAAGCACTGGAGAGAGCCTAGATATTTCTCATGTCATGTGGTCTGAACTTCTCTCTACCGTGTCTGAGCGCAAGTGCCCTATATATGGTCCATTCATCATGAGGCTCATTGAGAGGGCCTGGGCACAGACTTATCCCAGAGTGTTGCTAGAAACTGGAGACTTGGTTTCTCATAAGATCAAGCGTCTGAGGAAGAAGGACAATTGGACAGCGCCTCACACAGGGGGTCCATCTGCTACTGCTGCCACAGGGGGTCCGTCTGCTGCTGCTGCCATGGGGGATCCGTCTGCTGCTGCTGCCATGGGGACCGAGGGTGGGGCTGCTACTGATGATCATGAGGAGGACTTTGGCCCCTCTAGTACAGAACCGTCGTGGGCGCAGAAGCTTAAGCGCAAGATGAAGAAGCTTTTCTGCATGGAGTCTCATGGTCAGTACATGACTCATATGGCGGAGAAGCATGCCAGGACGCGCCACAAGGAGCTCATGCGTCAGATGGGAGCAACAGTTGCCAGTGGGTCTGAGGGTCAGATCACTGAAGAGAAGGAATGGATTCATCAGCATTGCCCTTGGACCGACTCCAATGCCGAGCAGTTTTCGACCCACGATGAAGATGCAGAGATGTGATGTTCGAGATCTTCATCTTCCCATCACCTGGAGTCGTAGCGTCACTCTTTGCCCTTTTTGGTGTCTCACTGCCAAAGAGGGAGAGAGTGTAGGGATTTGTGTTTGTTGCCGTGCTTTGAGTCGTCTTGTGGGTTCTTGTGTGTTCTCTCGGTGTCTTTATTTGGTTTGGTTTGGTGTGAGACCTAAGTTCTAGACATATGGTGTGAGACATATGCTCCCTATCGCTACCTTATTACTTATGTCTATTCAGAGTACTGTAGTTTATTATGAGATGCATGCTTGTCCTGTTTATTCTCTTCTCTCATATATCTTGTGCTTAGTATTGTTGGACTATAAAATATAGGGGGAGTGTTGATCCGAATGTGTGTGTCTTGCCACATCTAGGTGCACACATTCTGGGGGAGCCCGTCTATATTTTGTAGTTCTTAGTTTTCTTCGTTTTATTTCTTTTCCTTGCGCAAATCCCTAGTTGTCATCAATCCATCAAAAAGGGGGAGATTTTTAAGGCATATCTCTCTCAAGGTAGTTTTGGTGATTGATGACAACATGTTTGCGGACTAATCTTGTGCTTTGAATAATTCATAGATTCTCCCCTGGCACGAGACGCTTTCTTCCCCTCGGAGTGTATTTCAAGACAGTGTAGCTCTTTCGTTTCTTTCTCGGTGGACTAGTTGCGTAGAGGGCACCGTACTATCAAGAGGGGGTCCGCTGGGGTATTGCATGGGTGGAATCATCACGTACATATCAGCTTCTCACCTTCCGAGCTTTTCCATTCCATTGTAGAGTTCTCTCCTCTCTTCCTTGTCCTGTCTGGGTCCAAGCGGTAGTACCGCTGAGGAGCCACAAGCGGCAGTACCGCTCCACAGCGGTAGTACCGCCCGTGGCTCCACAACAGTAGTACCGCTGGGGTGCCTGGCACCTCTGCCTCGTCCTCAGCATCTTTGAGAGATTCTCTCTCTCTCTTATGCGCCCCAGCGGTAGTACCGCACTTCCAGCGGTAGTACGGCCGAAGGGTCACAAGTGGCAGTACCGCTCCACAGCGGTAGTACCGCCCGTGACCCCGCTGCCGTAGTACCGCTGGGCAGTCTGGCTCCTACCGCCTCGATTCGAGAGTTCTTTTCTCATGTCGGGTTTTGCAGCACTAATTGCGGTTGTAGAGGCGGTAGTACCGTTCCAGGAGCGGTAGTACCGCCCCTACCACCGCGGTAGTACCGCGTTTGGGTCCTTTCCCTACTAGTCTCCTCTGCGCGGCAGTGCCGCTGGCTGGCGCGGCAGTACCGCTGTCCTGGCGGTAGTACCGCCCCCTCTCAGCGGTAGTACCGCCCTGTGCGGGGCTGGTTGGTGGGGGGCAACGGTTGGATTGTTGCCCCCATTATAAAAGGGAGTCCCCTTCTTCTCTTTGACCTACCTCTTCCTTCCCCAAGCTCCATTTATTGCTCAAGCTCCATTAAATGCTCCAAGCTCCATTTTCGCCTGATCTATCTCTCTAGCCAATCAAATTTGTTGATTTGCTCGGGAGTGGTTGAGAAGGCCCCAATCTACACTTCCACCAAGGGATTTTCGATTCCCCCACTCATCCCTAGCGGATCTTGTTACTCTTGGGTGTTTGAGCACCCTAGACGGTTGAGGTCACCACGGAGCCATAGTCCATTATGGTGAAGCTCCGTGGTCTTGTTGGGAGCCTCCGATTAAGTTGTGGAGATTGCCCCAACCTTGTTTGTAAAGGTTTGGTCACCGCCTTCAAGGGCACCAATAGTGGAATCACGGCATCTCGCATTGTGTGAGGGCGTGAGGAGAATACAGTGGCCCTAGTGGCTTCTTGGGGAGCATTGTGCCTCCACACCGCTCTAACGGAGACGTACTTCCCCTCAAAAGGAAGGAACTTCGGTAACACATCCTCGTCTTCACCGGATCCACTCTTGGTTATCTCTTACCTTTACTTGTGCAAACTCTTTAGTGTTTCTTCCCTTGCTTGCTTGTATGCTTGTTGTTATTGCATCATATAGGTTGCTCACCTAGTTGCACATCTAGACAACCTACTTTGATGCAAAGTTTAATTTGGTAAAGAAAAGTAAAAATTGGTAGTTGCCTATTCACCCCCCC
>NC_041382.1:47793203-47795778 GCF_002162155.2 Triticum dicoccoides
CATATCGATCCTTTCAACATGGTCGTCCAGGAAAAGACTTCTTAAATTTTTAATCCTTGTGTAATACTAATGGATTTTGTTTTTGCACATCTAGGCTGATAACATGCTCATGAAAAGACAGGAATGCAGCGCCACTCCAAGCTTCAGAAGGTCCACACCCTGTTCGCGTATGTTTATGCTTATGCATCTATAGAATTATTCGATGTTATAATGATGTGTGAATGGTGTATCCTGTTCGGGTATGAAAATCAGGTTGCTATAGGAATACCCTCCATCATCCCATGGTTGTGCATATGTGTTGTTCTATATTCCCCTCTTTATAATGCTATGTGTTGTGGTCAACGATCCCAAACTGTGATAGCTCGCTGGTAGCAGGTTGCCGCCCTAGCCCCCACATGCTACCAGCATGTGTTACTGTACATTTTGCTTTCTTACATGTCCTGAATTCTATATCAAGGAAGATGACTATGATTTATAAGCACACGAACACATCACAATATCACATAGTAATGCCTTCTGATAGGACAATCTTGGTGAAGGCATCTCAATGGAGATAGGACATCGTTTATTCATTTATGTCATATCCTACTCATAGCCTGTTGTTCTGTGAGCAATTGTTTATTTTTTAACAACTTACCATGGATAATGATTCGTGTATGGTGGCTTTGTTAATATCCAAGCAGTATTACATATTAGTAATCTTGAATGTATGTTTTTTTGGTTTACTTATGTGTGCATGGTTGGGAGTAGGTGCTTGTCAAAATATACAATTATTTGTCTCATCATTTGATTTACTCATTATATTGTTTTTGTACAAGTTGAGACGTGCATTGCACGTGCAAGCTTACTAGTATCACAAATGCAACTCCAATTGGGTTTCCTTCTGTTAGGCATGTAACATCCAACAGAAGCAATATTCTTTAAACTTCCTTTAATGTAAAATATGGACAATTCATTTACCTGAGATGTAAGAGAACGAATGGAAGTAATCAGTGCAAATTTCTGAACCACCATCAAATAAAGACAATGATGTGTTGCAGAGCTCCACTAGTAATTTTCCCTAATGGCAACTGTAATTTCCTTGAGATTTTATCAGTAATTTCCCCTAATGGCAACTGTAATTTTCCATAATGTCATCATGCCATTAACATAGGGAAGAAACTCGATATGACAACACAGAATAGTACACATCATTGCAGTTGTCCAAGAAACACCGCCGCCACCATATCCAAGACCCTAGCATTTTGCAGCTGAGACTCTAAAGCTTTAGTTTTCTTACAAACAAGGCCAAAAATTTGACAAGTCAGGCAAACTTTAGCTAGAAATTTCGACAGCATAACACGTTGGTGGGGAAGCATCCAAATCAATAAGAATGTTGATGTGCTATTCATTTCAAAATTTGTTCATGCCCTCCAAGTCAGGCTATACATTATATCCATATCACCATCCTACTAGATCACTTACAAACGACTAACTAGCTAACCCAACACCACCACAAACTAGATAGGACCATAGATAACAGCTTCAACGACACTGCTGGCCCTTCCTTGTCTTGCCATTCTTCAGTCTGAATGATGAATGGTATCGACGCACCGAAGAGAAATCCCGTCCTTTGGTTGAATACGGAAGGAACAAAGAAGCGCTAGCAACCAACAAAACGACAACCCATCAGGCACTTCACATCGCTCAGCAGCAACCAAATTACGACCAAGCTCTCCATCCATCGGTCTTCTCACCCTTCGTAAGATCAAACCTCCCGGTGGCTGAGCCCTACTTGGGCAGAGAGAGAGAGAGAGAGAGAGAGAGAGAGAGAACAAGATTAACAACTAGTATCAACCCATAAAGGACAAACAATATTTTGACACGACATCAACATCTTTCTAATTTGTTTGCTGGCAAGAACCTAGCATTTTCTAGTCAACGCTATTGATATTGATTTTTCTTACAAACAAGGCCAAAATTGCGACAAGTTTGAATAGCACAAGACACACCTTGCTCTGTTCCCTTGCATTCAGTAATAGGTACACATGCATTAGTCAAACACATTATGCTGAAAGAACTATATCTTTATAGATGAACTTAACATGATGCAGTGCACACAAGACTGCGAGTTATAGGTTGCAAGTAACAATAGCCAAAGCCAGCCAGCCGATCCATTACAATGGATGTGCACATAATGTAGCAGTCTACGAGTGAATTAGCAAGCAATAATACTAACTATGATCAAGCTGAATTCTATTGGTTCCCTACTCGATGGCTAGGCTCCAGAGCAAGGTAGGCAAACCGAGGAAAAACACAACTTACCACAACAAAGCTCCTCTCTCTCAGGGGTACTTGGTGCCTTGACACCTTTGGGGGTGGTCTTCGTCAATCTCACTGACACCAACATCGGCTTTTGGGACAAAAGTTTGGCACACCACCATACATCTGAAGCACAAAATATGCATCAAATCAACAACAGTAGTTTATCACAGGACAAGTCACACAATGTAGACAAGATATATGCAAACCAAGCCACATGCAACAAATTGCTAGCAAATCTAAGATATATATATATGTGTGTGTGTGTGTGTGT